>NC_090256.1:52289456-52321956 GCF_037325665.1 Littorina saxatilis | reverse complement strand
TTTCTTGTTGTTGCAATACTGCTGTTTAAAAAGTTATTTTTGTTTTCCTGTTTTTTGGGGGGAGGGGGGAGGGGGGTGGAAGATGACCTTTCTGTTGTCATTTGAAACTGCGTCTTCTGCAGTCGTGTCCCTACAGAAACTTCCAACAACTACCACAGGTGCTTGGAAAGCAATATATTTGCGTCACCTGCACTGTCTTGAAAGCCAGATTAAGCAGTTTTATTTTGTTTACACATTCGCTGGCTTAAACCGGGAACAGAGTGTTTCCCCCATAATCTCTTTTTATCTAAGACTGTGCATTTTAATACACTCCTTCGGGCTTATGCAAACACACAGGTGGGGATTTATGGTTTAAGCATGTAATCGCTGCGGTGAGATGAAAATGTGTGTGTGTGTGTGTGTGTGTGTGTGTGTGTGTGTGTGTGTGTGTGCGTGCGTGCGTGCGTGTGTACGCGTGTGTGTGTGTGTGTGCGTGCGTGCGGGCGTGCGTGTGTGTGTGTGTGTGTGTGTGTGCGTGCGTGCGGGCGTGTGTGTGTAAGTGTGTGTGTGTGTAAGTGCGTGCGTGTGTGCGTGTGTGTGTGTGTGTGTGTGTGTGCGTGCGTGGGTGCGTGCGTGCGTGCGTGTGTGTCTGTGTGTGTGTATATGTATGTTTGCTCCCCAAAGGGAGTCCCGTTGTGTTGGTCCTGTCTACAGGGCAGCTATGTTGGGTTGTGTGTGTTTGTTCTGTTTGGCTGTTTGGCTGGGAATGCGCGAGGGATTACCTGTCGAAGTGGGGGCTGTGTGCAAAGTGTGTCTGTCACGGTAGGCATGAGAGCTAGTGTAAGGATTACACCCTCCGCTCGCCATTTTTAGCGCATCAGCGCGCGCCCTTAAACGTTTTAGGGGACATTCTATAGTGAGATTTACTGTTTGGAGTTTTGTTAGTGAACGTGTGGGGACATTCTGAGACTTGATTTAGCGTAACGGCAAGCTTGAACGTGAGTGTGAGGATTGCAACCCCCCCCCCCCCCCCCCAACACACAAGCCTTGGTCTTTTTACATTTAGTCAAGTTTTGACTAAATGTTTTAACATAGAGGGGGAATCGAGACGCGGGTCGTGGTGTATGTGTGTGTGTGTGTGTGTGTGTGTGTGCCGGTGTGTGTGTGTGTGTGTAAGTGTGTGTGTGTGTGTGTGTGTGTGTAGAGCGATTCAGACTGAACTACTGGACTGATCTTTATGAAATTTGACATGAGAGTTCCTGGGAATGATATCCCCGGCCATTCTTTTAATTTTTTCGATAAATGTCTTTGATGACGTCATATCCGGCGTTTTGTAAAAGTTGAGGCGGCACTGTCACACCCTCATTGAAATTTTGGCAAAGCAATCTTCGACGAAGGCCGGACTTTGGTATTGCGTTTCAGCTGGGTGGCTTAAAAAATAATTAATGAATTTGGTCATTAAAAATCGGAAACTTGTAATTAAATGTGGGTTTTTTAAACGATCCAAAAACAATTTCATCTTATTCTTCGTCATTTTCTGATTCCAAAAACATATACATATGTTATATTTGGATTACAAACAAGCTCTGAAAATTAAAAATACGAAAATTATGATTAAAATTAATTGTCCGAAATCGATTTAGAAACAATTTCATCTTATTCCTTGTCGGTCCCTGATTAAAAAAAAACCATATACATATGATATGTTTGGATTAAAAACAAACTCAGTACGCTAAAAAGAATAGAGATACAGAAAAGCGTGTTATCCTACTCAGCGCGACCATTACCGCACTATTCTGGCTTGTCGATTTCACTGCCTTTGCCACAAGCGGTGGACTGACGAAACTACGAGTATGCGGTCTTGGTGAAAAAATGCAGTGCGTTCAGTTTCATTCTGTGAGTTCGACAGCTTGACTAAATGTTGTTATTTCGCCTTACGCGACTTTTTTTTTATTTTTTTTTTTTAGAGTATCACGTTTTGGACAAGCAAACACACCTCTCGAACATATGATTCATTTAAGTTGTGGTAAATAAAAGCGCATGTTCTTACTTATTAGATATATCTATGCCTTCCTGAGATTAGCTTTTGTAGGAAACACACCTTTTGGAAGAGTTAACAGGCTCGTTCACCCGGTCGTACAGACCAACGCATAATGCGCAGTTTTCGATCAGCTTACCTTCTTAACTTTTCCTATCTTACTTTTCTTGGCAGGCAACACACCTCTTGGAAATGTATACAGATTCATCCAAGCTGTCACCAAGGCCTCTTGTCCCGCTCTTATTGTATAAGAACCCTCTGACTTAATGGACGATATTTTGACATTGAAACTCATACTTCGCAATGCACTTTAGTCGAGGGTTGAGCGAAACAAGGAGAAAGGAAGGTAATGGGGGGAGGGGGGGTATATTTTACAAATTGTCGTATCTCGTGACACGGCCGTCAAAGAGCCAAGCACACGTTTCGTGACGGGTTCTTCAAAACCCTCGCGTGTCACAAGGAAAGGTATCTGTTTGGTTTTCAAGGCGAATGTTTTGACGCTGCAAAACGAGTTCTCTTCTTCAAGCCCAGCCAGGGGAGGTCTAGTGTTTCTCCGTCTCGCTCTCAGAGCCAGCGTCCTGGAAGCGTATTGTGTCAGGTCAGGCAGTGCTTCACAGTAAATTGCTTTCCTCCCGCCCGAGGTGGAGGTTGGCATGAGAATGGGTGACCCTGGGCGGTCGCCGGAGGTGGGGGACTGTGAACACAAGCCCAGCAGATCGAGGAGAGTGTGTTCCACTTGCCGCACGCTTGGGCGCCGTCCGTACAGACCTGCCTGCCTGCCTTCTGGGGCTCAAGGGTAGTCAGCATGCCTGGCTGGCAGCCTCCCCGCGCTGGGTGGGTTAAAATCAGGACTTGCTTGCGATGAGCACTTCAGTCTTTGCATCACTGCAGTTTTCTGAGCAGACCTTCCTTGAATGCTCTTTGGTTTGGGTTGTTAAACCTGCTAAATGGTCAATATCTTATTTGCAGAAAGGCCAAATATGCACACAATCTCTTCCTGTCAAAGAAATCTCGTCCCCAGACTTATCATTGATAGATGGAGTAAATCTATGACTTGGGCCCTCCTGAAAAAAGATTGCCTGCGTGACCTTTTCTCACAATTGATTTTGCGACAGAGTCATTTACGTCAAGACACGAAGAGCCTTTGATTTATCTGCAGTCCAAAGCAGGTTCGGGCATCTGACATGGGTAATCTTGCTATTGCTTGCGATAAGCACTTCAGCCTTTGCATCAACGCAGTTTTCTGAGCCGACCTTCCTTGAATGCTCCTTGGTTTGCTTTGTCAAACCTGTTGAATGGTAAACAGCTGATTTGCAAAGAGGCCAGATATTTATGCGCAATTGAATCTGTGCATACCGCCGTGACAGACATACAGGAGGGAGACTTCACACACTTCCCGTCCCAATTTTAAAGTTTTTGCATGCGGTCTTGGCAGCATGAAACGAGCCCAGTGTCACCCTCTGGCTCTGGGTCGAAGGAGGGGTAAGGGGGTAGCTATCTCGGCTAGCCTGCCTTGCGTGTTTTGCGTGCTGTTTTCTCTGTCACCTGATTACATTCTAATCACCACCTTTGTGGGGGACACCACGTCTGGTTAAGGGTGACAGTTCGCCCTTAAAGGGGCCTAACTTTCCAGGTAAACACAGGTAAAAAAAAACATTAAAAAAAACACATACATGTGTCGAGTCCAGAGACCCTCGCGCCACTGGATCCAGAAGATAACAAACACCGTCTTTTCCGTGTAGACTGTCTTGTAGATCACCAAGGAACCGTCCAGGCATTGGACAAGATCCTCATTTCACTTGCACCCAGACTTAAAATCTACAACAAGGCTTCTTTGTGCAAATGATTGATTTTTTTTCTGAATTCATTTCCCAGATTACACTTATGTTCCTCTCCCAATTAATTCAGCAAAATCATTCCACTCTACACAGGGAGCGACCACAGTCTTGACTGTTGGTATGTATCCACGTGAAAGGATGCTCTAATAATACGCGGGAAGGATGGTATATTATTCAAGCTTCTGGGTCCAGTGGCTTAATGTGTTTGGAGACTCGACGCATGTATGTTTCTTACCTGTGTTTACCTTGAAACATTCTGCGACTAAGGAATGGCGGGGGTTGTGTTGACCTTGAAACATTCTGCCACTAAGGAATGGCGGGGGTTGTGTTTACCTTGAAACATTCTGCCACTAAGGAATGGCGGGGTTGTGTTTACCTTGAAACATTCTGCCACTAAGGAATGGCGGGGGTTGTGGTTACCTTGAAACATTCTGCCACTAAGGAATGGCGGGGGTGTGTTTACCTTGAAACATTCTGCCACTAAGGAATGGCGGGGGTTGTGTTTACCTTGAAACATTCTGCCACTAAGGAATGGCGGGGGTTGTGTTACCTTGAAACATTCTGCCACTAAGGAATGGCGGGGGTTGTGTTTACCTTGAAACATTCTGCCACTAAGGAATGGCGGGGGTTGTGTTGACCTTGAAACATTCTGCCACTAAGGAATGGCGGGGGTTGTGTTTACCTTGAAACATTCTGCCACTAAGGAATGGCGGGGGTTGTGTTTACCTTGAAACATTCTGCCACTAAGGAATGGCGGGGGTTGTGTTGACCTTGAAACATTCTGCCACTAAGGAATGGCGGGGGTTGTGTTTACCTTGAAACATTCTGCGACTAAGGAATGGCGGGGGTTGTGTTTTTTCAAGGTTTTACGGTGGATGCATTTACGTACTGTTGACGCATGCGTTTCTTTCAGTTTTGTTTTCTTATAAAACAGACTTTAAATGGATTTCTGTAGTATTTGTATCAGCTTTGAGCTGTGTACCGAACGTAAGTGTCAGACCGACTCTTTCATATAAATCTCATTTCAGGCAAAAGACTTCTTTCTTTGTAGCTGGTTCTGTACGTAACATTGACTTTAGGGACGTTTTCCTGTGTATGTTTCTACGTCCCTTTTTGGGGGCTGTTTTTCTTCCCTTAGCAGCTGACCTTGTAGCATTGACTTAGGTTTATTGTATCCGTGTTCGTATGTCCCCTTTTTCGGGCCACTTTCCCTTCCTTTTGCGGCTGATCCTGTTCGTCGCATTGACTGAAGTTTTTGCAGCCGTGTGTTCGTACGGCGCCTGTCAACTTTGACTCGCTCCCAAATTGGCAGCAAGGCCTTCAGTCCTGCCGCAGCACAAACAGGGCAACTAGTGCTTGCCTGCTGGATTATATCAGCATTAACCAGCACAAGCTATAGGGGGAGGGGAGGTGCAAGTATTTTGGGCGACCCTGCAGTCGATTCTTTGTCCATTACCCAACGCAGTGCAGCGGCGATCAGAGAACGTGATGAGGACAATGAACGGCGATAGGTTTTCGCCCGATGGGGTGGGTTGTGCAGGAAAATGTGCCCCAACTGGAAGATGAGTTGGTTGATTGGTTGGTTGGTTGGTTGGTTGGCTTTTGATTTGTCATGCCCCTTCAACTAACCCCATAATGCCAGACGCCAGGCGGAGCAGCCACTAGATTGCCAATTTTAAAGTCTTATGTATGACCCGGCCGGGGTTCGATTCGAACCCACGACCTCCCGATCACGGGGCGGACGCCTTACCACAAGGCCAACCGTGCCGGTCCCTTGCTGTGAGTATCAATTCATAAATTCAGAAATAAAGTTAAACTTGTTTAAACCAACAACGTGATATCAAACAAATTTAGTCAATTTGTCGCTCGAAATCCAGCTGCGTGCTATCAACAACAACAACAACAACAACAACAACAACAACAACAACAACAACAACAACAACAACAACAACAACAACAACAACAACAACAACGTGATATCAAACAAATTTAGTCAATTTGTCGCTCGAAACTAGAACAACATCACCGTGAGTTTCAGATATGACGTTATCAAAGTAGTTTTGACAGCATCATTCTACAGTCCGGTCGATCTTCTGTCGTTCGAGCATATGTCGCGTCGAGCTTTTGTCGCGTCGAGCATTTGTCCGGTCGAGCTTCTGTCGTTCGAGCATATGTCGCGTCGAGCTTTTGTCGCGTCGAGCATTTGTCTATTCGAGCATTTGTCGTTCGAGCATATGTCGCGTCGAGCTTTTGTCGCGTCGAGCATTTGTCCATTCGAGCATTTGTCGTTCGAGATTTTGTCGTTCGAGCTTGTGTCGTTCGAGCTTATGTGATGTCGGACACCGGTTTTTGTCCCCGTGGGAAAACATTACGTTCTGCTCAATCAGGCAAAGCCTCATTATTACGTTGAAGTGAGCCCAACCAGCCGGTATCGGGACTCAAAACCCTTCCGCCAATAAAATACGGCAACTCTTCGTATTACAGACCTTGTTTTCCAGTCCATGTCCGGTAGAGAAAGAAATCTTCGTATGTGCTCAGAGCTGAGTAAAGTGCCGGGCTATCCAATTATTTCGTGCTGGCGCCTTTCAACTTCAGATCTCAATGAAAAAGCGACTTTATTGTGAGAAGCTATTAGCACAGTTCATCGCCCTTGCTGGAGAAGGTTTATCAATATTTGCCGCCCCTGGCCGCAATAGCTGTAGTCGTCGGGCAGAGAGCCCTGTTGGTTGGCGTGTACACGCCTCGGCAAATCCCAAGCTAAACAAGGGGTGAGATTGGGAAGGGGCTGTCAACAGTGCGATTTCACACGACGAACACTGAGTGCACTGGTGCATTCAGGCAGCAGCAAGTGTACCGGTGAGGTGGTCTCGTGGGCTTAGAATGCCGCGTATGGTGATCGACTCCTGTAGTTTTAATTGTCTTTGAGTGGTACGTTTCACAACTCCTCGTTTAAGTCACTTGGAAAGACGTGGGGATAAAATCGGTAGTCCCTTGAAGGTTTTTGCTGATCAATTTGTCTTTTATAGTTAAAGACTGATGACAATTTTCTTACCTGTTACAGTTATGGGTAGGGAAAGTGCTGGCAGTTGCAAGGGGCCATGTCACAGGGAAGTGACCCTACGTGTGTGCATTTGGTCTTTCCTTTAACAGCCCTTCCTTTGTGCCTGCATAGAGATACAGTGCATGCAGTGTCCTGCATCGTTTCCTTTGGGGAATTTTGTGTCGATTCTTTGACTCCTTGTCTTTCTCTTCTTCTTGTTTTACCTCTGTATTGTCTTCTTGTCTTCTTACTGGTTATTTGTAAGTGTTACACGCACGTTCAAGTCCGCATTTACGAACGACGTCACTCTCCCATGTCTTTTCTTTCTCCTTGGTGCCAAAGAGTTAGGTGGGAAGGACAACTCCTGCCGTCGACACGTTTCTACCTTTTCCCTGCTGCAGGGGTGAACATCTCGGAAGTTCATGTTCGCCTCTGTAGCACCATTACTTATTTCAACGACTAGTATTCCTTCCCACTGGTCGTGTGAAGCTGTACGCTCTTTGGAAAAAAAAATACGACGAAGCCTCAAGAAGTCGTGATGCTATTGACTCTCATAACACCGTATAGTTGCCATACGCTCACTACCACCACATTTCGAAAGTCGTCATTTTCACAGCAACGATTTTTCTCCCGTTCTGTGATCTCCAGTTGTTCGTGGTGTCATGACCCCGGGTAGCAGCGGCTAGTTTATTACGTCTAGCGGCCTCAAACGGGTCAACGTTGGCGCCTAGATGAAAGGAAGAAACCACCCGAGTGTGAACGATGACCTGGGGTGAAATCGCAACTTTCGTCACCAAAGCGAATAGCCTGGTTCACAACTAACAGCACATTTGATCCATTGACTGTAGATTCACGGGAACAGGGCAACATCTCTGATGACAAGATCACACCTTGTGTTCCCATGCTCATAGCTGTCTGACTGCCGCTCTGAGACTGAGCCAACACAGTGTGGCAGATTCAGGCAACATTTCACGTGTTTCCCCTGTGGGGAGTATCAATTATCCACAGAAATAATTCGCCACCAAAGGGGTATTCTGTTCAGTGACTCTGTGACACATTTGCCAGAAGGAAATTGGCACACTCTGATTTCTTACCTAGCTATGGCGCTATTGTGTCGGCCATCCAAACGACCAACAGACAACTTGCTGCAGATTTGATCCAGTAATTGTAGCTATAACGTACGTGCGTGAACAGACACAAGATCGGGCATTGTGATCTTGTTTTCTCGCTTGTGGGCATCCGGCCGCCACCCAGCCAAACAGTTAAACGCAGCTAACAGTGTATTCATGTACGATGACCACAGCTCTTCTGTGACGCCATGTGCAGAGGCGAGATCACAACGTGTGATTCATTGCTCGTGGTAACCGCTGTCAAAGCACACAACAACCAACACGCAACTAATAACATGATTGATACATAGTGTCTGCACCAAGGCCAGAATGTCGTCACCAGAGGCGAGATCACAACGTGTGATCCATTGCTCGTGGTAACCGCCGTCAAAGCACACAACAACCAACACGCAACTAATAACATGATTGATACATTCATTGTCTGCACCAAGGCCCGAATGTCGTCCCCAGAGGCGAGATCACAACGTGTGATATATGATAACGCCCGTGGCCCCCGTCGTCAGTACCGAACAAGTACCGCACCACGAACCGCATGTCTAGATCTAATGACTTGTAGATACGCGGTAACGGCGTCACCGGGCTCACCGTCAAAGCTTGCGATCTTGATTTTGTGCTCATGACGTTCGTCATCCACTGGCAATCACAACGATACCAAACAGCCAACGCACAGCTCACCGCATGATTCATTCGGTCGTTGTACCCTGCGTCGCAATGTCACCACTAGGTTGAGATTTCAGATTGCAGAGCTTGTAGGCTCCATGCTACAGGTTCTCTACCCCACTAGGTAATCCCTTGCTGTACAACTAACTGTCCGTAGTCATTGACTTCAAGCAGACCTTGAAAGCCGAGCTCGAGTCAGTTGGATTAAAGACCCCTCAAGCGTTTGAAAGGAGCCAAAGGGCAGGAAATGTATCTCCATCCTCCGTTCAGCAGGAATTGCTTACGATTAAAGAACGATAATCACATTCTAAGACTTTATTTTCTTTTTAAAGGGGCAAAGGGGAGTTGGGTATTCATGAACTTACAGGGGTTAAATACAAAAAAGGGGAGGGGGCTGGAGGGTTTTGCCATTGCGCACTGTCCTTAGATGAGTCATGTAGGATGAGTCATGTGGTACTAATAGTCTACTTTTTTTCTTCTCCTGTCGTACTTTTACACGTTCCAAAAAAAAGAATCCGGGTAGCTCTCCGTCTAGCTCTGCAGCGCTGGATTAACCTGTACGATACTTGAAAGACGTTAGCCCTCGTTTGAAGCTGCATATACTTACAACCTATTTACCACAACCGCAATCTGGAATTCGGTTAGCTAGCTGTAGAGGTGTAAACTAGTTGGTTCCGTCCCATCTTTGTTGTATGTAACACGGCCGTGTGAACGCCGACGCTTACTGCAACACACGACGTCAAGCAATTGGTAACGAAGGAGCAGTAGGCGTGAGCCTGGGACAGCGGTGGCACTCCCCCCAAAGAGAGAGAGGTGTGACTGGGGGATACCTGAGGTATTAGCGACCAGGTTGCAGGTCAGACAATCCGCCTGTTCGCCAGCCCAGCCGACCACCCGATACTGTTGTAGAGCTTTGCACAGCTTTGCAGGCTTTGCAAGTCTACAAAGAGCCTATCTCTTTATCAAAGGCTTTCTTTATGGGGAGTCATGTTGTGAACTATTTGTAAGAGTAACTCACACCGTGTCTCGGCGGACTTTTGGCGATCAGTATTGTGCATCGGATTGCTCGCGCTCTTAGCAAAGTCAACTTTGTAGCTTGTTGTACCTGGGTCCGTGCTTTGGAGGCAGGGAATCTAATGTATCAATGTGGTAGTGGCTGGTGACACCCAAAGACGCCTTAATAACCTGGGTATTGCTACACTTGTGGCTGTTGTAGTTTCCCTTTGGGAAGAAGCAGTCACAATTTCCCAACGTTGGGATAACAAAGTTTAATGAATGAATAAAGAAAATTGTATTACAGCTTTGTGGGTTTCCATTCATGAGACTGGGAATGATTCGTTTTGGCCCTGAACCTTGTTTTGGCATTATTTCTTGATAACTATCAAGGAAGGAGTAATTAAGTACTCACCACTTTATTTGTGTAAACAGCGTCAAGGAGCAACGGTTTTACGCAATGAGTCTATATTTATTGGAGAAAAAGTTCTTTATCTTGACTCTGCACTTAAGGGATTATCATTCCTCTTGACTCTGTTTACGGGGAAAACTAGTTTTATCGCGGGTGTATCAAAGGTTGTTTATGCCAAGGGACCACCGCCGTAGTTGATCTCTTTCAGGACTCAAAACCACCTGCTGCAGAACGCGTACGGGACTGTGTTTATTGAGGTCAAGCCATTGGGAGTCCACTCAGACCTGTGGCCAGGACAAACTGGGCTTTGCCCTCGCCCTGCATGTTTCTGGGGGCCACCTGAAGTCAGTCAGTTGACTCTGCGCGGCCTTAATGCCTCTCGATCCACGGGAGGGAGGTCCAGGTTGTTCACCTTTCCCCATTCAGTCTACACTTCCTCCTCTCCCACCCCAACTTGCAAAGGTACTTATGGAGTCTCTACGTGCACGTCGACTGTTTGCCTGGCCCTGTAAAAACTCGGGCCTAGGGAACAGTTCACATTGTAGCTCTTTGACAGCCAGGGGCGGCGGCGCCCCGTTTGAAAAGCGTGGGGGCCGAGACAAAGGGGACAATGGTGTCGGTAAAGTTAACGCCGCTGACTGAACTGGTCATCCAGGCCAGGAAAGAGAGAGATTGAGAGAGAGAGAGAGAGAGAGAGAGAGAGAGAGAGAGAGACAGAGACAGAGAGAGAGAGAGAGACAGACTGACAAACAGACATACAGAGAGAGACAGAGACAGAGAGAGACAGAGAGAACAGAGAGAGGCAGAGAGAGAGACACACAGAGAGAGACAGACAGAGAGAGAGACGGACATAGAGAGAGAGAAGGAGCATGGGGTGTTTGACCTCAGCTAGTCCTCGGGGCCTTATTTACATCCATTCTTATTCTCCCCCCAAAACGACCCCCTAAACTACCACCCTGGCCCTTGGAAGGCGACCAGGCTAGAGAGGGACAGGGGCCCCCTGCTAGGCCGTGAGACAGGGAGGGTTTCTGGGGGTGAAATTAGAGGGCTGATGGATACTTTTGTAGTCAAACTGTTTCTTTCCTAGCTTCTGTCTCGTGCTTGATCCTTCCTTTCCACGAGAGACACAAGTGCGTTTCGATTAAGGAAGCTTAACTCGTGAAAAATGGAGATGAAGAGGATGGAACGTAGTTGTCAGAAAGTTAAAACCAGAGAGGGAGAGACAGAGGGGGAGAGACAGAGGGGGAGAGAGAGAGAGAGAGAGAGAGAGAGAGAGAGAGAGAGAGAGAGAGAGAGAGAGAGAGAGAGAGAGAGAGAGAGAGAGTTTTTCTTGTAACTAATTGTCAAAAGAGAAAGGGAAGTAGGTACTCAGTCAGAAAACAAAAGGACAATGAGTTATGAACAAGCAACTTTCATTTATTGTCACTGAATGGATCACATGGTCTCATTAATTTGTGCGCACAAACCTTTCCTCCAGACGAAGCTCAAAGCTTGACAATGGCTTTTAGATGATGAGAGTGGGGCAGGGTAGAGGTGCGCGAAATAAGGGAGAGGGGGGGGGGGCTGATTGACTTTGACTCCCAGCAGGACCGCAGTGTGAATGAAGCTACAATTTCCCGCGCGCCGAGTGTCCTCTAACTCCCCTTACACTTCTTTCATGGGACCACTTTCCTTTTCTCTCTGCTCCCATTCTGTCCTGATTGTATTCTCATCTTTCAAAACCTGCCCACCCATACATTCACCACTTGTCTTTTGGCCCACCGGCCGGGGTCGTGTTTGTCAGAGATGCTCGCAAGTGGACAGAGAAAGGCAAGGACGCGGGGACTCTGCCCTCCAAAGCACGCCCCACGGATGATACCGGAGACGCCCAACGCCAGAAAACCGTGTGTTCACACACGGGGCAGTACACCGGGGATCGCGTACAGGTGCTCAATGGATTGTACGTGGAAGTGCTGGTGCTTGGTCCTGCAAACGAGCAGCCACTAACCAGTCAGTCAGCAGCCACTTACAATGTACAGCGGGAAGCTTACGGGTGTTCAATGGATTGTAGAGGTGCTGGTCCTGCTAGCCATTTAACATTCACGTATTCACTTTTCTCTCTCATTTCCTCTCTCTGTGTCTGGCTGCTCTCAATACTATCACGTGTCTGTCTGAAGAGGACCACCCTTGCAGCTCACTCGGGGAGATAAACACATGGCTGGATAGATCTAGAGGCTGAAAGGATGAGAGAGAACGGTAGGTCACCACTGCTGAATTAGAGAGCGGTAGGTCACCAAATCCTGATTAACGACCCTCGTTTTGCCGTTTTCTTTGTACATCCAAGCTCGAGAGGCAAACCCCAGAATTGGAGGGGGTGCTAGGTGGCACTTTCACTTACCTACATGGAACAGTTTACTGCGCCATGGGTACTTTCATTCGGTGGACATCTGAGCTTCTGCAGCTTTTGTACTTATTATTTCCCCATAATTGATGATGGCCCTCGCTTGTCCCTTTCTCTTCCCGAGCCACGGTTTAGGGGCATTTGCAGGCTTATCAAACGCATGGAAGACTCCTGTAGCATATTATCATATTAGTCCTTGATTGGTAAAATACTGCGGGACATTAAGCTTTTATCATCTGCAAGAACGACCCTGTGCGAGGATTGTAACTGTTCAGTACGGACTCCACGATGTTGCACAGAACTCCCTTGGAAGTTTCACCGCCCAATGACCACACAGCTGGGCATCACAGGCGGGAACTGAGTGAAGGTCGAGAGGTAGAAAGCTTAGGTCGCATTTCCATAATATCGTGAACCACAGCATTACCTTGGGGTGAAGTTTGTTGCGCTTTCATCTCCCGTAGGGTTAAGCGGATTCAGGACTGACGAGACTGTCACAACGTACACCGCCCTCTTCGGCGTTCTTTGCCTTGAAGACCTGGCTTCTCCCTTCAAGTTCACATCGTCCCAGGGTGTCTCCGCCCCCCTGTCTTGAGATACGGCTATCGCATCTCTCACTCGCTGGGTAGCAGACAGGGGTGAGAATTGATTTGAATACGAAAGCTGGCGAAGTTTTCTCTCCTACTGTCTTAAGTCTCGGCTGTCTTCACGTGCTACAGTGTAACATTGTCGTGTCGACTTGAACCGGAATGCACTTTGAACCTTTCTCAACAGTCTTTCCTGTCTGGTTTGGATCTAGACATACACACATTAATGAGTCCCCCCCCCCCCCACCCTCCCAGTAATGATAATCCTTGACATCACGTCCGTGGCTGCAAACGTATGCGCTCTTATGCTGAGTAGTTCTGGAAGGCAGACAGATAAATGGGACAAATTGGAGGGAGTAACTGAATTAGGGCAACTCGAATCCTCTCCACTGTCGTGTTTTGCTCTCGCAAACGCAGATTGATTGACAAGTAATTATCATTTGGTGCTCTGACTGCTGTTTTATCGTAGTCTGTACTTACGCAATCTTATGTAGAGTATTACTCAAAGGCATACGACTGAACAAAATAAACATGAAATCATGAACATGTTCCCGCGAGTACAGTTTGCATTGAGGTTTCGATCAAGCAACACATGCTGACCTCAAAAAGTCACCCATCAGACAGTCTTTTATCCCGTCTGTGTCTCTATTTAGCACTCTTACACTTAGTCTTCGTGGGAGCCACACGGCTGAATGAGAGAAAAAACATGCAAGTGTCTATAAAATGTGGGTCGATTCTTCGCTGTACGACAGGTAGTAGAAATGAATGGCTGCTTTAACCTTGAATAATGTAATAGCTCTCCGACGCACTTCTCTTTCTCTCTCTACCTGTTAAAGACCCCCCGCAAAGGTGAAAATCAACTTCAGAGCTGGTGATCTGTTAACTCTAGTCATTCAAAGCATGAATTAAGGAACAACTGCGTATTCATCAACGAAACCAATTAGCACGTTGTTAATGAAGGTCAGTGGATAGAGAGCGTATTTAAGCCAGGTCACGCAACAACGCAGATTTCGTTTTTATTATAAAAAAAAATATGCTGTCGTTTCATTCCAGCGTAGAGAGGGTGTCGTGATAGGGTACGATTGCCAAGTTGGGTTGTGGATCCGGTTGGATGTGAATGGAGCAAGTACATGTGCACGCAAACAGCTGCCAAAATGTGTTTGTTTTTTTGTTCAGTGGATATTGGCTCAAGAATGGTTTGTATGTCAGGAATTTCGAAGGCTTGCTTATATAAAGAACCTTGGTTATAAAGGGGATCATGAAGGAAGTCGAGACAGGAAAGGAGACCGGATTGTTAACATGATGTGTGTGTGTGTGTGTGTGTGTGTGTGTGTGTGTGTGTGTGTCTGTGTGTCTGTGTGTATGGGTGTGTGTGTGGGTTTCTCTCTCTCTCTCTCTCTCTCTCTCTCTCTCTCTCTCTCTCTCTCTCTCTCTCTCTCTCTCTCTCTCTCTCTCTCTCTAAGAAACGGTAGAGAGAGAAAGACAGCGCTTTGCAAAGCGCATCACGAAGTCTTTATTTTCACAGACACTCCACACGTCATATCAAAAGGAAGACAAATACAGTTTTCAAAACATCCACTCGCTCTTCCCGTCACATCCCCCCCCCCCCCCCCCGGATCCCCGACATTTTTTTTCCAGAATATATATATACAGTACGCACTAAGAAAATAATCTGAAGTTTTAATCCTGCCCAAGCAATCAGAATTCCAAACTGCCCAAAATACAAGTCTTTCTTTACGTAAGGGTCCTACTATAATATGCGGCGTTTCGACCGTACAAATATGTTTTAGCTTAAAAAATAACTTTCTGTGCGGCGGGGAAAATAGTTTTCAATTGTATATAAATGGGCTTAAGTGGTGGAAGAAGTGCAGCGTCTGAAACGCGAGAAGAGAAGGGCTAGGAATATTTCCACAACGAATTGAAAAGAAAACCTACTCCAACGCTTAAGACGTAAATGCGATTCGAGAAGTACAGTATGAATATTCAGAAGAGCGTAGACATTAATGTAGATGGTGGGACAGTTTTTCTGCTTACATCCAAGCAATATTGTTCAAGAGTTATCCAAGTATACAATGCGAAAAAAGGCTATAATAGCATTAGGTCTCAGATCTTTCATCAATTCCCAACACTAAATAAATTCGCGCGAAGTTTGTGTTAGCTGCGGGGGCGGATGTCTTCAATTAGCGGGTTTGTTCCTCTACTGGTATTCTCTCGTTGAGAGCAAGAATAGGGAGACTATATTCTTCGTGTGATTGTACCAAGAAATATGTCCTACGGTGGCTGGAACGAGGTTGAACGAGCGAGGGAATGAAGTACAGAGATAGACAAAGAGAGCGAGAGAGAGAGCGAGAGAGAGAGGGTGGAGAGAGAGAGAGGGAAGGAGAGAGAGAGAGTGAGAGAGAGGGAAGGAGAGAGAGAGAGGGGGGTGAGAGAGAGGGAAGGAGAGAGAGAGAGAGAGGGGGGTGAGAGAGAGAGAGAGAGGGGGGTGAGAGAGAGAGAGAGAGAGAGAGAGAGAGAGAGAGAGAGAGAGAGAGAGAGAGAGAGAGAGAGAGAGAGAGTACGTTATGCCAGTTTTGCAAAATACTGATGGTAGCCCTCGTGGTTAACAGACGCACAGATTAAAAAGCAGGATAGCATTGTGTGCCAGGACCGATCACTGTGAAAGCGATGTCGCCTGTAATAGCCCTTTGAAGGATATACAGATTGTTGTCCTATGTTGTGCCATACTTCTGTTTGGTCCTTTGCTGCTGGCCAACCAACCGTCCCCTTGGTCCACTTTCGCCAGACTTTCGGGCCGGGTAGATGTCTTGTCCACCCGTGACCCTTTGGTTTGGGTCTATCAAAACAGGACAGATGTAATGAGTTAAGACGACTGGTCACTACTTCGCCTTCTCTTTCTCCCTTTGTGACATGCGGGGAGCACTCAGACGAGAGGCAATGGGCAGTCTTTTGTGGAGATTTGTTGATTCCGTTCAATCTGTGGCCTGTCTTGTCCCTGGACGCATGGAGTTCTGGTAGGTTGGAAAAGATCTCTAGGATGTTCCTCGAGAGTCCTGGCAAGGTGTTATTTATGTAACCTACTTGTGCCTACAGACTTTTGTTTTCTTGTCGTTGTTCACATACTCAAGCCCGTAAGTCTTCCAGAACACCTATCAACTTCCAAAGAGTTTTATTCAACAAAACGTTAAAGTAAGCGCAGACCGTCCCACATAACAAGTGTTCGTCGCAGAACTGTATCTGAAAAGTAGACCAAGACGTACACAAAAAAGAAGAAAACCACTTTGTCGGCAAGACGTGTACGTTCAAAGAAACGCGAGAGGGTGCAACAACAATAAATAAAAGGAAGAATTTCGTCATCAGACCTGCACAGAACTGAAGCGTGAAATGCAAGGTTGAGAGGTTGCTGTGCTGGTTGAATGCAGCAACAAGAGAGTACAGACTGAGTGAAGGAAAATAAACCCATAACAGAACACAGCAAAGTAAGATACAGCTAGTGAAGAGCAGAAGGCAAGGTATCGGGCGTGTGTGGTCCCTGTTGTTGTTATGTTAGTCGTGTGACACGAATTAAAGACATTCATCAAATACCTCTGGTCGTCTTACGTCACTCTCGTTCAAACGGCCCATACGCCCACGTCTTGCCTATACCGTCTATGCTAATCTACCTATTCGTTGCTACCCTGTTATGGAGGTTAGTTCAAGTGGGGTTTTCTTCTCCTTCTTTTTCTTCTTTGCTAGTCCTTCTTGGCTTTTGACCAACCGAGCTGTGGTCAATGCTTGCTGATGTGTCCTGAAGCTTGACAATGTTGTCCATTCCTTTCTTGGCTTTTGATCCAATGAGTTGGTCAGCACAGAGGGTGCGTTGGAATGGTCCGTGCAGGTGAAAATAGCCTCAACTCTCGGTCAGATGTTACTGATCTGGAAAGTGAGTGACGCAAAGAATGCAACTCACTGTAAGCACCGTTAGTGTTGCCCTCACTTGACCTTCTCCTTGTGCTTTCTCCCCCACCCCCAACGCCTCTTCCCTGCACTCATCTTCCTCTTTCTCTCACATGACTATGTTTACCTGTTATCCTGTGAGTAACTGCTGCACTTCTTTCGGTTACCCCTTTACAGTTTCTGTTCTTTCCCATAATAACGTCTCCCTTTTGTCAGTCCTATTACTATATTTTGTCGTATAGTCATCAAAGCTTGTCATTTCGAAAGGGTAAAAGGAATTACTCAAATGAAAATAAGAATTTATAGTCCTAAGTGGCGACGGGGTCCAATACGGAACATGTGTAAGAGTTACTGCTTACCATGACAAAGTTTCAGAGTCATTCGACACTTGGCCACGTGACATAAGCTCCTGTTTAAAAAGCTTAGACAACACATTTTAGTTGTCGGGTACAACATTTCTAATCCTCTCGTATCAAAGCTACCAGTGCGCGTCTGAAAATGTGATGATAATTACACCCGATCGGCAGCGCCAACGGATACCCGAGTGTTATGTGCGTTTTGCTGAGGTCTACATTATGCGCCAGGTAGGTCCAGGTATTGAAAGGCGCAGTACGTAATGAAAGGGACCCTTTCCGTCCAGTGAAGCAAATCTCTCCATCTAAAAAAAGCGGTGACAGTTTATTTTGGACCCTCGTTTCGCCTTACTGGGGCCAGGCCGCGTCTCAAAACAAGCCACGAAACTGGAAATGGAAGTGAATCAGTTTCGTCACTCAGGAATCCAGTTGAAATATATAGGCATAGATACGTGGACATAGGCGTAGATATACACCTTGCGTAGACAAGTTATTATTTCGGATGAGCTTAAATATATAGGCATAGACAAAAATATAATAGGCATAGACATAAACATGGACATAGACGTAGATATACACCTAGCGTAAAGGACTTATTATTTCGAATGAGAAATTTACCCATGATGCACATCACATCAAATAACATAGAACAAAAATACATGTGAAAACATCAAAAACTGTTCAATATACACGAAAAGAATAGTTTGTCTTGACCTGACCGCATGATGATTTCCGGTTTAGATGTTTATCTCGATTACAACCGTTTCCCAACAAGAGTAACGACGAACGGTGATGAAGATTGTAAATACAGCACCATGTCGTTTGAAGATAGGACCGTATCCTCTTCCTGCTTATTGAAATTACCCACGTCGTAAATGCCATTCTTGTTCTTATGATAATTCAATCTGTCTTTTTCCCCGCTGGCTTGCAAATTGAATGCAACCTTGAATTCTACCTGCGGTTTGTGAAGTTACGCGCAGTGTAAATTAGGCATGCCTTTGCTCAATCGCTCACCCGCAGGTTTGCGTTGCGTCAAGGGGGAACAGAGGTTGTGTGTTTAGCGCTGTATTGAAGCCACCGGGGACAAATCAACATGCGTTTTTGGCGAACACCCCCCCCCCCGCTCCCCCTCAAACACACACACACACACACACACACCGTCTGGTCGTTTCAAAACTTCTCTTTTATGTTCAACTAGCTTTTATACGGATCTTTCTCTGCGCACGCAGAATGAAAGTGACAAGCATTGAAACAGACTGAGTCCTGCCGCTTTTCCCTATATTTCCAACAGAGAAGAAAAACCTTGCCCTGTATGATTTATCACTGAAGAGAAGAAAACTGTGCTATCATACAGAGCACAAGAACGGGGGGAAAATGACGGATTATTCGCTTTCAAAAGAAGGAAATTGCTTCCTGTGTGTCTGTGCGCTCGTCGGTCGAGCTGTGCTGAAAAGAGAGAGAGAGAGAGAGAGAGAGAATTTTGTTTGGGGTTAAAACGCCGGTGTAACACGAGAAAATTACTCCCACGAGATTTTTACTCCGGAATAAACATTTCGTACGAAAAAGTTACTTCCTTTACGAAAAAAGCACTCCCCCATTGCACGAGAAAATTACTCCCCAAGACAGGTGAGTTCCGAGCAAACATTCCGAACAAAAATGTTACTCCCTTGACGAATAAATAACGAATAAATTACTTCACCCCAACACGAGCAATTTAACTTCCCATGCCAGGTGTGCGACATTTTTACTCCCTTGTCCCCTGTTAGTCTTGGTGGTGGAAGGGGTGGAAGGAGGGTAGCGCGACATTCGTGTGCGCGAGATCACTTATTGGCATTATCCCTTCGCCCGCATCCCATTTTTGCGTACGAGACTTTTACTGGAAGTATAAAAAATGGGGAGTAAAAATTTCGTGGAGGAAGTAATTTTTGTGTGCCTTGGGGAGTTCTTTTCTCGTACGAAAAGTGTACTCGGAGTAAGAATTTCGTACGAAATATTTACTCCGGAGTAAATTTTTCGTGGAGTAAAAATGTCGTGTTACACCGGGTCAGCGAAGAACGGTGTTGGTCCAAACATATCCGCCCCCTCCCCCGTCTAACCTTTTGCTTGTAACATGCCTTTCCATGTCACGTCACGTTTAGACTCTTTAAAGGACAAGTAACTACTCCTTTTTCTTCTTCTTTTCTATTTCTAACCTATACAGGTATGTGTACGCGTTGCGCTCAAGTATAACATGCGTTACATGTACACGGAATGTGATTGATTGTCCTGCTTTAAATAATTCTCATAGCAGCGTCGCAATAATATCCTGCTTATAAGTTCACGAAAGATCTAAGGAAGTCGTCAGCCACTAGAATTGTATGTATTCGTACACTTATATTTATAAAACTCTCCGCCCAATATACTTAGGCTACTTACTTTTACAGGAAATACATTTCCGCGAAATGTCTCCATCTGTCTCTCAACAAAAGGCAAACAGACAAGATTCTATCTTTTATCGCTGAGTTGGATATAGTTGAGTGTCGATCATGCAAGATATTACGGTTCACCTCAGTGCGCTCCTGAAGGGAAAAAGTGTTTGATATAGGGCATAGACACCCATGAGCACTCTCGTACTCTTTTTTACCCCCACCGTGTCCCGGGTAGCGTATCTAAACAGTTATTTCCCCCCACAGATTCCAAATAAAACCGCCCACAGAAATATAATTTCACGAACGAAAAACCTCAACGAGATCACACAGGGAAATAGAAGGGGACTAATATGGAACTACGGGTAATGTAGATCAAAGTTGAAGTCTCCAAATTGGTGCAAACAAAAACTTTATTCAAATTGACTATCGTTTCATATACAACATCTGGTATATAGGATCCACATTCGAGCATTGTGCTTAGGTTTCCAAATGAACCTGTATGTTGTAAGAGAGGAATCTAAATAGACACACAAAAAAGGTCCTGCAACACATGCATACAAATTTAAGCCAGCAAACATAATTATTTTAGACACGAGTTTCAAGCAATAAGTAAATTGGGTGTCTAAAGTACGTTATGTCACATTACCTTGCGACTTCAGGTAAACTGCACGCACACACACACACACACACACACACGGCACACACACACACACACACACACACACACACACACACACACACACACCACCTTTCTGTCTGTCTGTCAGTCTGTCTGTCTGTCTGTCTACATGTCTCTGTCTCTGTCTGTCTCTGTCTGTCTCTGTCTCTGTCTCTCTCTCTCTCTCTCTCTCTCTCTCTCTCTCTCAAACGTGTGTGTGTCCTTAAAAATGACGCATATGACCCAATATTGACGGACTGTGTGATATCTTCTGCTATGGTCTGTTGAGACAGTGATATCAAAATCGAGACCGGAGGTCGAGATTTTGATATCACTGTCGAAACAGACCAATAGCAGAAGATATCATCACACAGTCAGTCAATGTTAGATATATTGCTAATTCACTGGACATTTTGTATTTACTGTAAAGAAATTACAAAAGTATTTGTCTTAGTTTTGGCTGTTCCATATCCCTCCCTCTGATTATTATTTCTTTTTGTTCACTCTTTTCTTGTACTTTTCAGTATTTTAAAATGTCTTTCCTTTCAAAAAGTCTTTAGTCACTTGCTCAACTAAATTCTGGGATAATTACATTTTCATATATATTTGTTTGTTTTTAAATTTAGGTGTTTTTGTTTTTGAAGTGGGGAAGCAATAAAGAGGTCGTCGATATCAAAACTGATATCGACGGTAATGTCGTCGATATCACTTTTGCACTGAGCTCAGTTTTGCCCAATTGACCAATGGAAATCCACGTAACATATGAAATAGCAATATACGTACATATCTAAGAACACCAACCGAAGCCTTGAAAAAGGCGACGGAGTTCCTAGCGGCTATTGTGCGCCGCCGATGTGCACAATTAATTCCCTTTGTCGGCTTTGTGCACACGATCCTAAAGTGATAGCAGCGACGCGCGTAGCAGACGATGCGTAGCTATCTGGTCATCACTCGTTTCTCACGCTTAGTTTCACCCCGCTCCGAATCTTTTCTGTCGCCTCCAACAACCACAAACTTCTTTTTTACTTTTTACTTTTTTTCCCTTTTCTTGACAGTATTCAGAGAGGTTGGAGCTGGTGACAGCACGTTGAAAACCATGACCTCGTTTTGACGCGAGTTCTGGACATCCGTGTTGTCACACTTGTGCGTGCATGGTTCGAAATTACATCTGGATCAAAGAAAATCAGTCCACTATTCACCAATGCGCGAGTGTTCTTTTACTCCCAAAGGAAGCTTGACGCCATGTGCCGAGTGTGTAGACGTCACACGTCGACGTCGAGTTCAAGGCGTGTGATCTTAAACAGGCAAGGAAAGCGGAGGCGGCAGAGCAGGACCGTTAGCCAGGACTTTGCTAGAAGTGTCCAAGCTTCACAGAGATCAAGAGTCGTTAGTTCTCCATGATGATAACATCGCTCTCTATAATCGCACGGTCCTTTAGCCTTGAATTCAAAATTCGCCGGCGTGGACCACATTTGATTTTGTTGGCCGACCGCCCTCCTTTATGGCTACTGAAGAAAGTCGTTTTCGTTTTTGCCCTGTCCACAAAACCGACACTCGTAAGGGGAGGTTAGTGTCACCGCTAAATCCACCCTTCGGGTTAACGTTCCTGAGCGAAGAGTTCTCCAGTAAATAAGTCATAAATAACTAATGTTGTCGCATATTTTGTCCTTTATGAGAGCGTTAAAAACAAAAGGTAAAAGGGAGGGCCAGAAAATACCGGTACTCGCTCTCTTCTGTCTTCTTAACGCACTGGAAGAGGGGAAGGGACATAACTCAAGCGGAAACGGATTGCAACGACATCATTGCGGCGCAAACGTTTCTTTGAACTGCGTCCACCATTTTGCTCTTTCTTCTTCGAGCGCTTAACACAAGTTTAAACTGCGAGTTTAGGCTTTCAAGTAGAGTTTCGTTTCCTCCAAATTCAAAGTGTTTAAATTTGTTTGATAGGATTCAGAGTGTTGCCTCTGGTTGAATAAACAGCTTGTGTCTTCGAGACGATGGGAAAACACGGTTCAGACTGTTGCAATGCTGCGCGCAGAATGTCGTTAGTGAATGAATTAAGGAGTGCATGAATGACAGGACTTGTGGCTTTTATAAAGATGCTGTACAAAAACCTTTTTACAAATCACAAACCGTGTGCTTTCACTGTGGCTGAGCACTATTGTATTAATGTGGTGAGTGTTTAATCCGAGATATATGGAATTTGCAAGCTATGCATCAACAATTCACTCCATTTATTTCACTCACATTTTCTTGCAAGAACTACGTTTGAAGCGTGACCTGGGAGTTTTCTATCAGATGAAAATGAAAAAGTAGATGCAGACCTATTTCTATCACCCTGTGTCAGTGAAGCGATCCTCTTCCTCTTTCTCTCTTGCTTTCTCTTTTGCTAAACACACTGCTGTTCCATGCATGTTTCGTACCTGTATCACACCTACCTGTTCGATTCATGTGTATGGCAGGTAAATGATTCCGCTTAACGCACACCTTTTCTATGTCCGTTCCATACCTTTTTCATTCCTACATGCTAACATATATTGTAGTTAAGTATCTCTAAAAAAAAAAAATTGAAAAAGCTGTTGACGCTTAACTTTCAATGTTTGTTTCATTTCTGTTGCAGGTACATGGTTCCGCCGACCTTCTTGGTACAAGTGCGAAAAGTTTAGGGAAACACATAGGTGGGACTAGCTACCGCAAAAAGTACTTCTTGTTCTCGCAATGCAGTAATCGCTTCGTCCGAATGACCCTGCAACCACGAAAAAGAGCCCTTGATGCCCAAGGATCCACAAGGGGCCAAAATGGTGAGTTATTAACAATTATTCAATAATTAGTGTTAACATTCATATCGCTGTTCCCTCTACAAAATGAAAATAAAGCAAAACAACTTAAGAACGTCAAAACGTCCACGCGGATCAATATTTGCCAGCAAACAACCAATCTACTACCCAACTAGGCCAACAAAGACAATTACAAATCGACCAACCAACCCAACAAATGTATTAAAGGCAATATAGTCCTTCGCGTGTGAACAATTCAGCTCACCACCAAAGATATGGCTAGGCGTTTTACAAGGGATAAGGCCAACAAAAAAAATTAGTCTGTTTACGGTATCCCGACCGACCCTATTTTTTCGCGCGACCCTAGACTTTTTTTTGGCATTTGGGGAAAAAAAGTGTTAAAAAAAAGTAAAAAAAAAAAAATTGGCAAAATAACTTACAAATTTTATATGTTTTTTTGGAGAAAAAAAAATCCCGACCTACCGACCCTATTTTTTGTTTGCCTATGTTACCGTAAACAGACTATTCTTTTTTTTTGGCCTAAGACTTGGATAAGACTCGACTTGGACACATACCAATAAATCAATATCCTGATTGCTTTCTGTGCAGACTTAGACTTTTTTTTACAAATTAGTTTTACCGATTCATTTGGATACAAGTGGTCTTTAATTAAGAAATGTATTATAGACATACACAAATTCTCACCCTGCACATAAACAAATTCAGATTGTTGATTGTTGGTATCTGTCCAAGTGGAGGGGACTTTTGATATCCAGTAAAAGACTTGCCAGTTCTGAGATTTAGAGCCCAACTGTTTTGGCGGGAAGGATTAGTCTGGTTACTTTGTTCATGAATTGGTTGGTTGGCTGCTGTTAAATCTGAGTTCTTGTAGATGTCACATCTTTGGAAGTTCCTCTGTTGTTGTTCTGTTTTTTGTGGGTTTTTTTCGAGTGGGGAAGACAGATCAAATATGGCATAACAATATTCGTTCGCTTGTTCTTTCGTGCGTTTGTTTGTTTGTTTGTTTGTTTGTTGGCAACACGAGTAATAAATATCACTGCCTTGAATGTTTATCCTTTGCACCATGATTGTGCTTATCTATGTCGGAATTCACACTCCTCCTCATCACTATCATCCTTGTCGTTATCTTCGTTGCCCTCGTTGTCCTCGTCATCATCACGATCATCATCATCATCATCACCATCACCATCATCATCATCATCATCATCATCATCATCATCACGATCATCATCATCATCATCATTACGATCATCATTACGATCATTATCATCATCATCATCATCATCATCATCATCATCATCATCACCATCATCATCATCATCATTATCCCATAACATTCCTCCTTCCATAATTACTGATGAAGAGTCATGCAGTAAAGCCTTTTATTCACGTTATTATGTTCTGCTTTGTATCAGACGCCGTAATGGCTGCAGTCTATAACAGTCAGAAAATGGATTCACTTATCGAGTGCGTCAATCATTGCCAGAGGCTTTACCGCGACATCTATACCAGCTAGTTGTCACTCCAATGTGACGATGGACATCGTTATCACTTATAGTTTTCTTCCCCCCCCCCCCCATCCCTGCCCCGCTCCACTCCCTTCCCTCCCTCCCCCTGCCCCCTCCCACTCTGTTTCTTTTGTCTCTGTTTCTTTGCCTCTCTGTCTGTCTTGTCTCTCTCTCTCTCTCTCTCTCTGTCTGTCTGTCTGTCTGTCTGTCTGTCTGTCTGTCTGTCTGTCTGTCTGTCTGTCTGTATCTCTCTCTCTCTCTCTCTCTCTCTCTCTCTCTCTTTTTTTTCTCTCTCTCTCTCTCTCTCTCCCTCTCTCTCTTTTGCAGGGATCAGCTTTCCTCTGAGACATTAGTGCTCACAAACGGTGATGGTTATTTTACAATCTTGGTAAAAAGATTTTTTTTTTAAATTATACATTTATTATGAGTTGATGGAAAATAAAAGAATAAATAGAGAAATAAATAATGAATTAAAAAAATAAACAGACACATAAACAAGTATATCGAATTCATAAGTAGATAAGTGAAGAAATCATTCTTCGAGAACAGAATAATATGGCCAACGCTCAAACTTTCTTTGCATTTGTCTTTTCTTTTGTGTACTATTTTAGGTAATACATGAATTAAATGGGTTTTTTTCGTCAGTTAATTCATGTATTACCTAGTTAATACACGTATTCCCTGGTTTCACAGATTATTATTATTATTATAGTGAGTATTTCTACGCACATACCCTCCCAGAGGGAGGCTCATAGCGTTTACAATATGCCGTGTGAGATGGAATTTTTTACACAATATATCACGCATTCACATCGGCCAGTAAATCTCAAGCGTGTTAGGCGAGTAGGCCTATATACTTTCACGGCCTATTATTTCAAGTCACACGGGTATTTGGTGGACATTTTTTTTTTTTATATATGTCTATACAATTTTGCCAGGAAAGACCCTCTTGTCAATCGTGGGATCTTTAACGTGCACACCCCAATGTAGTGTACACGGGACCTCGGTTTTTCGTCTCATATTAACTGTAACATATATACCAACCATCAGAATACTGCAGAATGACGTCCTTTGTTCCTGAGAAGCAGAAAACAATAGCTAACGCTTGCACACGCACGCATCACTCTGTTATTGTTACATCCTTACGTTGTAACGTCACTGTGAAAAATGTGTGTGTTAATTGAGAGTGTACAAACAGAGGATCTGGAGGGATGCCAGTAACCGAAGCGAGTGCTGAGCCCTTCTGTCAATGCACTCTGCGTATGTCAGTCACTGTCCCGTAGTTGTCGCTCTGTCTGGATCTCTGACAGCTTGGGGACGACTTTGTTGAAAAGGATGGTGATTAATGAAATGAAAAGTATTAGGGAGGTTTAAGGAGGGGGTGGGTGGGGTGGGGGGGGGGTGTTTAGGGGGGGGGGGGGGTTGGCGGGGAGAAAAGAGCACAATGCATGTTTGAATATGAGACTCCTGGTAGAATGGTATCTTCTTTGTTTTGAGTGTACACTTTCTCTGATTGTGAATGTGCAACAAATGTCTATTTCAACATGCAGTGTACTCCTGCTCACACACACGCACATGCAGGCAGAGGCATACACATGTGCACTTACTCAAACACCTAACCGTTCTGCAGCCCCTCCCTCACCCCCCCCCCCCTATCCCCCATAAACCCTTTTCAGAGACGCTCTACCATACATATCCCCTATCTCTCTCTCTTTGTCTCTCTCTCTCTCTTTGTCTCTCTCTCTCTTTGTCTCTCTCTCCACCTCTCTCTCTGACTCTCTCAGACTCTCTCTCTCTCTCTCTCTCTCTCTCTCTCTCTCTCTCTCTCTCTCTCTTTCTCTCTCTCTCTCTCCGTCTCTCCGTCTCTCTCTCTCTCCGTCTCTCTCTCTCTCTCTCTCTCTCTCTCTCTCTCTCTCTCTCTATCTCTCTCTCTCTCTCTCTCTCTCAGACTCTCTCTTTCTCTCGGCAGGTTTTAATTAAAATGTTGAATTTGTTGCCTGCTTTTGCGTCCCACGTTTCCTCCCGTTTAGACTTTCCCCCTTCTGTCCTTGACAAAAGCAATAGATTTTCCCTGGGCGCGCGTCTTTTTGTTATGCAATGAATAATGCATAGGGAATACCCAGCGACTGGGGAAGACAGTTCAACAAGGGACAGACAGAATTGAGCGCTTGACAATTTATCCGTATCTTCACCCTCGAGGCGTAAGATCCTCGTTACATGAACACCATTAAGGAGCGGAGAAGGGGGATCAGGGAACGAAGAGAGAAACTAAGCTAGGACACAAAGGGACAGAGGAAAGAGAGGAAAAATAGGGTCTACACCAATTGGTGAAAAACTGCTTCATCTGTTCAACATTCTGTATAAGTCTGAAGTCTGGTTGCAAGGTTCTCTTTCTCTCTTTTTGTTCTGTTATGTTATATGAAGTCTTATATCGCGCGCGTATCTCCAGACTCGGACTCAAGGCGCAGGGATCTATTTATGCCGTGTGAGATGGAATTTTTGACACTATACATCACGCATTCACATCGACCAGCAGATCGCAGCCATTTCGGCGCATATCTTACTTTTCACGGCCTATTATTCCAAGTCACACGGGTATTTTGGTGGACATTTTTTTTATCTATGCCTATACAATTTTGCCAGGAAAGACCCTTTTGTCAATCGTGGGATCTTTAACGTGCACACCCCAATGTAGTGTACACGAAGGGACTTCGGTTTATCGTCTCATCCGAAAGACTAGCACTTGAACCCATCACCTAGGTTAGGAAAGGGGGGAGAAAATTGCTAACGCCTTGACCCAGGGTCGAACTCGCAACCTCTCGCTTCCGAGCGCAAGTGCGTTACCACTCGGCCACCCAGTCCTTATCATTTCTATCAACTAGTGCCCTTTGGCCTTCTTCAATTAAGTCTCTTCCCTCGACCAAGTTTCTTGCGCCCTCCCCCCTTCTCTTCCCCCCCCCCCCCCCCACCTCGCAAAAAAAATGCCAGCTAGTCCAAGCATCAAAGTCAAAGTAACTCGTCAGTTATTTCTGTTAAAGTCTTATCGTTGGTTTACATATGCAAAACAAACAGTAATTCGTTGTAAAATTGTAATTATACATAAATTGAAATGCTCGTTGGGTGGTTTACAATGAAAGGTTTACCTAATGTGTAGACACGTTTTATCCATATACACATGCAATGAACGGACGAAAACACCGAAGTCATTGCTCATATTCAGGTCGTCAAGTAGTTGTCCAAGGGGCACATACATGTGTGCAATGCCTCACGAACAGCGATGAAAGGGTTGTCAGGAATCACCCATTATTAACTTGTACAGCCAATCAGTGATCGATAGCGGGTTCACTGGAGATCGATTTGGAAATGTTATCGATCTTGTGAATAGAAACCATCGCTGTATTGCTTCCTTGTATAGCCCTCGCACCCTGCTGTTACGTTAGGCGTAGAAGTGTGAGAAGCTATGAATGGAGGAGTGATATCTCACACACTCTCCTATCTCACGATCGTACTCTGTTATTCCCTAACTCGTGCACTATAAACACGTTCACGAAACTGTTTAAGCAGCAATTTACTGAACAAACTCACAATGGAAGACGAATGTTTGACGGCTTTAATATTTATTTTATGTTTGAAATTACGCTTGGGTTTAACAAAAGATCACGATTTCCCAAGCAAAACAATGATCATGCAAGAAACATTTTAACACTGAGACCCTCGCGGTTTCCCCCCAACAGGCTTAATATAATTTGTCCCCGAGTACGCTAGTACTTGGGCTCAGCAGACTTTAATTGTGTGTGTGTGTGTGTGTGTGTGTGTGTGTGTGTGTGTGTGTGTGTGTGTGTGTCTTTCTCCACTTAACAGCTTATTGCTGGGAAACTACTGGGCGCAGTTCGTTCAAAAGTTGATACACTAACTTGATAATAGGTCCGATTGATCGTATTAAAACTTCATAATGTTACCTGGGACCTAAATGCGAAATAATCCACAAAAACGACTCTTGGCGGTGGGCGCAATTCGCGGTGGGATAGAACTGCTGTTCGGCTAATAGAACAGCCAGCCAGTTGGTGGCTTGGTGGAAAGCACGTCCGCCTATGGCCAAAGTGATCCGGGTTCGATTCCCGGCATGGGCGATCTATTTTTAAAATTTTTTTTTTTTATTAAATTCTTGTTTACTATTGTTTATCCCCGAGTACGCTAGTACTTGGGCTCAGCAGACTTTAATCGTGTGTCTGTGTGTGTGTGAGTCTGTGTGTGTGTGTCTTTCTCCACTTAACAGCTTATTGCTGGGAAGCTACTGGGCGCAGTTCGTTCAAAAGTTGATACACTAACTTGATAATAGGTCCGATTGATCGTATTAAAACTTCATAATGTTACCTGGGACCTAAATGCGAAATAAACCACAAAAACGACTTGGCGTAGGACGAATTCAAACGGCAACAGCCAGCCTCATAGAACAGCCTGCCAGCACCCAATAGCCTTAAATTTCACTGACAGAATTGTCAGAGTTGGTGGCTTGGTGGTAGGCACGTCCGCCTACGGCCAGAGTGATCCGGGTTTTTGTTTTGTTTTGTGTTAAATTCTTGTTTACTATTGTTTATTATGAACGTTTTAATGTTTTATTTTACTCTAATATTTTTTTTATTGTGTAAAATAAATAAATAATATGTATATATATATTTTTTTTAAATCCACGTGCACAAGACAAAAAACTTTCATACTGGGGGAGCGAGCCAGTCTGAAGAGTACTCGGGTCCAGCGCGAGCGTTTTTTATTTTAAAGAAAAACAGTTTACCGCGACCCTGTCAGTGACAGCTGGTTTGGCCGAGCTGTTTGGTACAGTCAATAATTTATGTGTTGTAGCTACTGAGATTAAAGTTCGTTTGGCCATTTAACAGGTCCGTTTACCCCCTGGTTAGTACCCACTTCTCAGCACAGGCTATTCACTGCTGATCCGGGGGATCAGGCTTCGTCACCCCTTTACCCTAGTTCTGATAAATGTGCTAAAGATATGACTGACTCTGGAGCGCTGGGTGGATGTGCACTCTGGTATAGGCTTCTTGGCGAACACTAAATGTCTTTGAAGAAGTACCTATACTGAAAACTGCAGTGAAGTTCCATCATTTGCAAAGACAAACACACATACAGACGAAGAAACAGATATTGAATACACGAGCAAGCAGCAACCACAGGTTCTACTATATTCCTATCCGTCATTCGTAAGTTGACACGATTTCGATCGGCCAGTACTGTAGGCGACTTTTTTTTTAGTTCGATGGGGGGAGGGGGGGAATGGCGGCGCAACTTTACGTTGCTTGAGTATGGTAATTGCCATTTCAGACAATTTAAACTTATTATAAAATAAATACTACCTACGCTCATTTCAGCTGAGCAAGCACGACATGCCTCAGGTGTGTCTATGTCACCAATATGTTTCTCTTTCACCTGTCCTCACCCCCGATGGTCGTCAGCAGTGGCATAAACACGACCTCACCGTAACGCGCTTATTAAATAGTCATTCGTAATGTCATCGAGTATGCTTCACACAGCTTTGACCATTGTTGGCGTATTAAAAAGTCATCTGTAGACTTTCACCCCAGCGCACAGGAGGCCATAAACTGTCGAACAATATGTCCAGCCAACGTAAGACTCTCATGGGCTACTGAGCAGTAAAGATTTCACTTTCCAGGGGCTGAAGAGAGATTTCAGGGTATTAAATCCTAGCAAGAATCGAAGCCCTATACGTCTTCAAAGCGTTTGAGAAAGGACTCAAAGCACATAAAGTTTATGAGATTGGAATGGTCCTGTTTATGGCTTAGTGTAATTGCTTTCTTACTGTGAAGGTCTCAACTAACACCGAGGGGTACTTCGATTGTGTGCAAATTTCAGGGAAAATGGGGACGTTACTTGAGTATGGTAATTGCCATTTCAGGGGGTGGCGGGATGTGGGTGGGGGTGGGGGTGGCGGGATGTGGGTGGGGATGGCGGGATGGAGTGGGGGTGGCGGGATGGGAGTGGGGGTGGCGGGATGGGAGTGGGGGTGGCGGGATGGGAGTGGGGATGGGGGTGGGGGTGGCGGGATGGGAGTGGGGGTGGGGGTTGGGGGTGGCGGGATGTGGGTCATGGGGGCGGGGTGGGGGGATGGGGGATGGGGGTGGCGGGATGGGGGTGGTGGTGCCGGGATGGGGGTGGGGGTGGGGATGTGGGTATGGGGGTGGGGATGGGGGTGGGGGTGGCGGGATGGGAGTGGGGGTGGCGGGGTGGGGGTAGCGGGATGGGGGTGGGGTGGCGGGATGTGGGTGGGGGGTGGCGGGATGTGGGTGGGGATGGCGGGATGGGGGTGAGATGGGGGTGTGGGGTGGCGGGATGGGAGTGGGGGTGGCGGGGTGGGGGTGGCGGGATGGGAGTGGGGGTGGGCGGGCGGGATGTGGGTGGGGTGGCGGGATGGGGGTGGGGAAGGCGGGATGGGGGTGGGGAAGGCGGGATGGGGGTGGCGGGATGGGGGTGGGGGTGGCGGGATGGGGTGGTGGTGTCGTAAAAGGCTGTTCCACTGTACGTACATAATTCCCGCACACTTATAAAACCTTAATTTAGTCTTCCACACCAACACAGAGTAGGGGGGAAACAAGTACACAGCAATTCAAATTTGTCAGACACAGAACAGTTACAAGCCTAATTCTTCAGACACTTGAAAGTGGAGAAAGGTTACCCAACAAGCAACAACAACAAAAAAGGAATGTAGAAGGGAGAAAGACACGGGATGCAATTTTTCATCTCACAGTGAAGTCGGGTCATGAAAACCGCGAGAAGCAATTAAACTTGACAGGGACACATACCTGCAACAAACACACCCACCAAAAATGAGGAGGGCATTTTTAAGGGAAAAAAAGGTAAAGGTAAAAATAGACACACTCTTTAAAACAATGTACAAATAACACGTTAATTAACAAGAAAATTAAGTAATTGCAATTATCGTTGACAGGAACACATACCTGGTATACAGTTTTATACACACCCACCAAAATGGTAGGGAGGAACTTTAAGGGGAGGGGGGGGGGGGGTGTCCTGATTTGGCCTATTATGGTCCGCTGGACCTGAAAAGCAACAGCTAACTAACTAACTTTAAGTAGGGGGGGGGGGGGGAACAACAGTCGTGCGAAACATGTTATATGAACATATTAAACAGAACATTAATTGACGAATAGTCTCAATAGACAAGAAAATGTTGAAGATAGAACAAAAAAACGAACTAACCAAAAAAGACGTCGGATTGAAAAATGACACGTGTATGACAAACACACACAAAAACACAAACTATAGGACACAAACACACAGGCAAAAGTTAACTTGCAGTAGAAAAAAGTCACACGCGTGTAAACAAGCTGGCAAACAGACTGGCATATCGCGTTGTAATTAGGCTAAATATAGAACTCCGCAACAAACACACAGATTAAAAAACCAAGAAACCCCAGAGTACCAGAGATACAAGTCTTATCTGTAGACAAACAGAGAAATAACCAAACAGAGAAACAAACAAACAAACAGAGTGAAACCTAAAGGCGCTTTATGACATAAAGGCGGCTTAATAAAAAAAAATAAAAGAAGGAATAAAAACGTCACTGGGACCGGATAAACAATAACAGATATCACACTCATTATGGGAGTACCAACAACACAAGCGGAAAACTAGTTGCGTCGGCGATCCAAACAAAAAGAGACCATGTTTATCCAACATTAACACAACCTTGAGACGGCTTAGGATGAGACGGTCGCTAGAGGGAGGGTGGG
>NC_090256.1:52211795-52289256 GCF_037325665.1 Littorina saxatilis | reverse complement strand
TCTCCTTCTCCTTCTCCTTCTTCTTCTTCTTCCATGGGCTTAGACTCCCACGTTCACTCATGTTTTTAGCACGAGTGGATTTTTACGTGTATGACCGTTTTTACCCCGCCATTCAGGCAGCATACGCCGATTTCGGGGGAGGCATCCTGGGTATTTTCGTGTAGCTATAACCCACCGATCTCTGACATGGATTACATGATCTTTTCCGTGCGCACTTGGTCTTGTGCTTGCGTGTACACACGAAGGGGGTTAAGTCACTAGCAGGTCTACACATGAATTGAACTGGGAGATCGGAAAATTCTCCACTCTTAACCCACCAGGCGGCAGCGACCGGGATTCGAACTCACGACCTCCCGATAAGGAGGCCAACGTCTTACCACCACGCCACTGCGCCCGTTACACCAAGATAAATGTCAGTGTAAAATGGCGCCGTCGTCCATTTGACGTCTATTTGAGTGAGCTTCCTAAAGTGTAAATCTTAGGATCCCGTACCAGAAAGTTGCATGTCCTTTTGTGTTAACACAACAGATGAATGTCACTGGGAAGGAATGTCATGGGTACAAGCCACGTCCATTTAAGCAAGCATTCCAACATTATAAATGTGAGGGTCGTCTGCCAAAAAGGTGCATGTCTTTTCGTGTTTTATACGCCAGGTACCACCTGCTTGCGGATAGCTCTCGAAATACTTTCCAGCTTAGGCATAAAAGAAATTCAATTTGGGATTCTTTTCTTGTTTGGAGTGAAAGTCTTGAAGGGTGGCCGATAAATTACCAGGGCACAGTCAGTGTCAATCAAGCTGAGAGACTCGAGGAAGTCGCGGCGTGTTTAACAAGGGAACCCAGAACTTGATGGCAATTTAAGTCACAAAGCGTTTTCGTGCCGTCGGAGCAACATCAGGTACAGGGAATTTCACGAACGTCAAGTACGGAGAGTTTCGTTCACGTCAAGTCTGTTTGCGCAACTTGTACTTGGCTGTTAAGATTCAGGTCATAGTGAAGCCTGTCAAATGTAGGACAAACAATAAAGGAGAAAGACAATTGTTGGAAGGTGTGTGGCAGGCGGGTGTCATCCGAGGTGGCGAAGTCTGTATCAGGCGAGATGTCAGTGCTGACACGCGCAAATAATTGCTGCATGGAATGCATCCCTCTTCATTACTGCCCCCACCACCTCCCCCAACCCAAGAAGTGCAAATATAGATAGAGACCAAGAGAGAGAGAGAAGGGGAGACAGAGAGGGAAGGGGGGATGAGGGACTGCCCAGTGACCTAATGGCAAGGGCCGGGGAGAGAGAGATCGAGAGGGAGAGAGAGAGAGAGAGCGGGAGAGAGAGAGAAAAAGAGAGAGAGAGAGACAGAGAGAGAGAGAGAGAGAGAAACAAAGAGGGATGAAGAGATATGGAGGGAGAGAGAGTCATACAGACAGACAGGTGAAAGAGACAAGACAAGACAAAATGTCTTTATTTCCGAGGGTTGTGTGTGTGAGAGAGAGAGAGAGAGAGAGAGAGAGAGAGAGAGAGAGAGAGAGACAGACAGACAGACAGACAGACAGACAGACAGACAGACAGACAGACAGACAGACAGACAGGTGAAAGAGACAAGACAAGACAAAATGTCTTTATTTCCGAGGGTTGTGTGTGTGAGAGAAAGAGAGAGAGAGAGAGAGAGAGAGAGAGAGAGAGAGAGAGAGAGAGAGAGACAGACAGACAGACAGACAGAGAGACAGACAGGTGAAAGAGACAAGACAAGACAAAATGTCTTTATTTCCGAGGGTTGTGTGTGTGAGAGAAAGAGAGAGAGAGAGAGAGAGAGAGAGACAGACAGACAGACAGACAGACAGACAGACAGACAGACAGACAGACAGACAGACAGAGTCTGAGAGAAATAGAGACAGAGACCAAGAGAGAGCGACAGCGACAGTGACACAGACAGAAACAGATAGAAGTAAAAGGGCAGCTCGGAGACCTCATGGCACACGTTATGAATGCGGTCAAGGAGTTGAAGCGCCTGTCAGGCGAACAATGCGTTTTGCCTGCACAATTTATGGTGAACACGACTAGAGAATGGAGAGAGACCCCTGGGAGCAAACACACACGGCCATTCCGGCCCGGCCCGTGAGACTCAATGCTGCCGGGTCATTGATGAAACGAGCTGGTTGAGGTCCGTCTCTGGACTTGTTTCTTGTTATCTATCCTCTGCTGATGTTGCTAATGATGATGGTTATGGGGAGGAAGAGGAGGAGGAGTAGGAAGGGATGCATTGTTTCGTTTCGGGATGTACTCTTTCAAAACAAAAAAATCGTTGAAATCACAACAAATCTCAATTTCAACCAATCCTACACCGCGGCTGGCTCCCACCCGGTTGGTAACTTTCTCGTGCACCTCAGCCCGGGAAACGTAAGAAATCAGGTGTCGTATTTTGTGTGTGTGTGTGTGTGTGTGTGTGTGTGTGTGTGTGTGTGTGTGTGTGTGTGTGTGTGTGTGTGTGTGTGTGTGTGTGTGTGCTGATGACGGGGGTAAAGGATGGACGGGGGGCGGGCAGACATAGACACCAGGCATACATGAAAACCATGTGCGCGCGCGCGCGTGTGTGTGTGTGTCTGTGCGTGCGTGTGCTCGCCTGCTCAGTGAAACAGACACAATTCTGCCAACAAAAGGAAGTTTGCATAGATCTGTTAGTGCCACAATTTAGAACCTCTAGGGTTCATGTATATGCAAGGATTAAGTCTTGACTTTGACGAACTCTCTCTCTCTCTCTCTCTCTCTCTCTCTCTCTCTCTCTCTCTCTCACTCTCTCACTCTCTCTCTCTCTCTCTCTCTCTCCCCTCTCCCCCCCCCCCCCCCGGTGTGTGATCATTTCCGACGTGACAATGATGCGCAAAACGCCCCATATAAAAGGGTATTAAGGGTGTAATGCAGTTTTATCTCTGCAGACCGTTTTTAGCTGTCAAACTGCATAACCGTTTTGACGTTAGCCTACTTCCTTGCATCCGACTTTTCCCTTCTTGTCGGGCCCGTAACAAGACAAATGATAGTTGTCACTTGGCCTATTGTTTTATGCCGAAAGGTTGCACGACAACTTACATGTGGGTTTTTTTTCCAGCTTATGCGCGCAGGTAGAGAGGCCACGATGGCTGGAGAAATACTGGAAATCCAAAAACACTACTTCGTGCGCGTCATTCACTGACGAAAGGGTTGCCGAGCGTCATCGCTATTTTTCTAAAGACCCTATAGTTAGTTAACTCGTCACTCCTCCTTTGTCTTTAAAGAAATTAGTGAGGACAGCTGCTGGTACTCACAGAATTAGATTTTGATTGTGTGGGAAACAAAATAATGAGTTCAGACCCCGCGTAGTTTAAAAAAAATGTAATCGAAATTCTGCACAAAGAAATCCATTATGAATGAACTAGGCTTATAATTATACAAGACCAGGAAGTGACCTTTGGATTAGGATTGGCATGGTATTTGACCGTTCAAAATCCTGATTATTTCAGAACAAAAGAACTCCAAATCAAAAGGACACAGAAGTGATTTTTAAATTAGGATTGGCATGTCGACATTTCGTCATTTAGAATGATGGCTAATGAGTAAGTACAAGCATCAAAAAGCAACGGGCACATTTGTTCCAGATGCAGAGCGATTAAAACAGCTTTTGGTGGAACTAAGTATGACATTTTTGTGACCTCGCTGGCATTTTAACCTATAAGCGTTGCTTTTGTTGGAAAAGCACGTATATGGACTCTTACGCTAATGCCCCTATTTTGGCGAGCAGGTGGCCTTGCGCGTTGAATTCCCCTGTGCCATTTTTAGAACTCCAGTAATAAAAGCAAATCTTGCACAAATAGACAGCTTTGTATTTGTAGACGATGCTGTTAATCTTTCTCAAATATTTGCTTACTTCATGTCCGCCTTCGTCTGTGTATGAACAGATGTCTGCGTCTCACCTACGTTGCAACATCCACGGCGTTCCGGAACGTTCACAAAATGCCACCCACTACTTTCCATGTGAATCGCTGGACACCTTTCTCAGTATCTGTGTCCCGAATTTCTACCCGTGTAACCGTGGCTTTATTTACAGTGTGTATACAGTAAAAAGACAAAATGTTTTAAAGGCAACACTCACGGTTTTCATAAACGTTAAAAAATCAGGCACGTTTCTGTCTTGGCCCAAAATCGTTCCTCCGCGTGTAATGTGTATTCACTAAAAAAATTTAAAACAATTTAAGGAGACACACAAAAAAGTTCACGCCAGTGCTGTAGAAGAGTATATAGTGTATTGTGGACATATATTTTGTTCACGTTCCGTCTTCCCGTCAAGCTGCCCCGCCTGCGTGGCGTGTGTCTGCGAGGCTGGCGTCCCCAGTAAGACTATGGTGTCTGCTGACTGACGCTTGGTGATCCCTAGGTCGTAAGTTGTGGGTGGTTCTCGACGGTCTACAAAAACAAAAAACAAAAAAAGAGGGAGAGAGAGAGAGAGAGAGAGAGAGAGAGAGAGAGAGAGAGAGAGAGAGAGACAGACAGAGAGAGAGACAGACAGACAGAGAGACAGAGACAGAGAGAGAGAGACAACAAGAGAGAGAGAGAGAGAGAGAGAGAGAGAGAGAGAGAGAGAGAGATTTTACTGCTCCTGCATCGTTAGACTTTTTTTTACATTTTTCTTACGCAGACAGTGTCTGTTGGACTGTCGAACTGTCTGTCTGGTTGCCTGCCTGCCTGCCTGCCTGCCTGCCTGCCTGCCTGCCCATCAGTCTCTCTGTCTCACGGGCGTTTTAAAGGTTTGAAGCAGCCCCACCGGACCCCCGCCCCCCCCCCCTCCACCACCCCCGGGCTACCCTGGCCTTGTCCCCCGACTGTCTGTGTCAGTGTGCGTACGTGCAGGTATGTTGCAGCCACAGCATCCCCCCCCCCCCCCCCCCCCCCCCCCCGCCAATAATTAACCTTCAGTCTTTTGGGAGCATGAGAACCCTTTCAGTGCTTTGTTACAACATGAGACAAAGAAACAAATACAAGAGAAGATACAAGGGTGAAACACTGTTCGAGACTCGGAGAGAATGGGAGGGAGCGAGGGAGGGAGGAGAGAGAGACTTCAACAGAAACAGCCCGAAAACGAGACAGAGAACTCCAAGGGTAGATTTACACAGAGCAAAGACAGTCAAACAGATAACCAGCTATAAAGAGAAACAGGCGGCGAGGAAGACTCAGACAGACAGACAGACAGACAGACAGACAGAGACAGAGGCAGAGAAAAAGGCTACTAATTGACAAAGACTTGAAACATACACCACAAAAATGTAGGGCAGTGCAATGCAAGTGCAATGTATCCCATATTACCTTGGCGTCGTCTCGGTGACCCAGTGCTGTCTTTTGGTCGTGTTAACCAGCACCTCTACCACGTCGGGTCTTTGACGTAACATCCGCTTTTGCAAGATAGCATCGTGTAACGTGGCCTTGTTCTCTGCAGCCCTACTTAAAGATCCCTTGTCTCGCGATGTCCGTGCTTTGACAGGCGCCATGTTGAAACGCCTTCTTCTTTTATCTTCGTGACAGCAACCGCTTCTTCCTTTGCCTGTCTTTACTTTTTCCGTCTCTCTTGTCGGTACTGAGTTTCGTAAGTTACGCTGAACATGGAGACGGTTTCTGTGTTTGAATTATTTAAAGGCTTAACGCTGCTGTCCCAAATTGTGTGTGGTTGTCCTGTTTTGGTGTGGAACGAGTGCCAGTGCGGTTAGTGTGATGGCTGTCCTTACTCTTTCATCATCATCATCGTCGTCGTCGTCGTCGTCATCATCATCATCATCATCATCATCATCATCAATCATTATCATCATCATCATCATCATCATCGTCGTCGTCATCGTCAACGTCGTTGTTGTTGTTCTTATCATTCTTTTTCATCGTTTTCATCAGCATTGGCATCACAACTACCATCATCCCCATTGTGTATACTGAAAGAGTCACTCTGATGTTTGTCCACAGCTAAGCTGTGGTTTGAATCAGTGGGACACTCAGGCTTGATCCACATCAAAGGAGATAGAGTGGCGAAATACCTCTGCTTCAACAGAAGAGGGCGCTTGATACTGCGGGTAAGTTCATCAATGTTAAACATTTGTTTCTGGCGTTTCTCTTTCTCTTGACTGATGTGTTTGTTATTATGTATTCGGGTGTAGGCCGATATTGCTTCGAATCATATGAAAATGTGTCTTGTAGCGATGTATTTTGTGCTCTCTTCTGGTATAATTATTGCACTTAACTGGCACCCCTCTGAATATCGATTCAGACAAACATCAGAATAGTTCACAGAATATGGTTCAGTGAAAACCTTACACTCGGTCGGAAAAAAAACAGACAAAGAGAATGAACCATGGAGCAACACATAGAAGTAGAAGAAGAGAAGCAAATTTAGACGACAAAACTCTTTTGCAAGGCACAATCAAATCTAGCGTTGCGTTTCGCTCGTTCAGAAACAGACTCACTAGGTCACGGTGACCCAACGAGGTCCAGGCCATGCCAGGCACCGAGTCATGACCTCCGGTATTTTACGCCATTACAAGTCATTGTTCAAACAGGCTGTGGTCAAGGGTCCGTGTCGCGGCTGGCCGCTACTTAACGGCTTAGCGTAACGGGTTCAAGTCTTAATCCACTCTTTGGTGGGGAAGTGGTCTGCCAGAGTGCCCTTCCCTGGAGGCGAAGTGGCCTGGGCTAAGGTGCCAACCCGGTGAGAGCCAACAGCGGTGTTGGATTGGTTGAAATTGAGATGTGTTGTAATTTCAACGAATCAGGCCCCGCGGTTTGTTCTCATCTGTTAGGTTGGCACCCACTTTCGCTTCGTGCCCCTTCAGCCCTGGTCTCGTTGCCCACAACACGAAGTTAAGAGAGAATTGACTGTTTTTGCTGCGTTTTGCGATCTTGGGTTCGTTTCCCTGCTATATGAGTTTCCGAGCAATGCCTAGTCCGTTGGCAGTACCACGAGTAGTCGTATAAAAGGGAAATACATCACAAAGCGCAATAGCTCCGACTGTTATGGAAGCTGTTCCGTAGATGTCCGTTGATCGTCCCGCTACGGAAGTTGTTCGTTGGTGTCCGTTTCTTGCTGCTCGTCTGGCTACGTCCATCTTATTTTGCTGATACGGAAGTTGCCCGATGGTATCCACCTCTTGATGCACACAGATGTCATTGCTTGAGGGGTCTGTTATGGGTTCTCTTTTACACACACACACAGATGTCATTGCTTGAGGGGTCTGTTATGGGTTCTCTTTTACACACACATACAGATGTCATTGCTTGAGGGGTCTGTTATGGGTTCTCTTTTACACACACATACAAAATTGTGCATCAAAAGGAAGAAGAAGAGAAGTCTTACTGGAAAATTATGCAACACCTTTAATCCTTGTTTAAAAATGCTAGAGAAGAAAGACCGGTATGTGCTTGGGTTTTCTGGCGGCTGTCTCTCTTTCTGTCATAATTACTGTTGGAAAGTTTCCGTTCGTGGATCTTGTGACAGATATCCGCAGAACTGTAGGAAGGGCTAGCTATCATTTGACTAGTAAATGAGACCCGTGTCGCTTCGCCCAGACACTTATCACTGGATTATCGCCCGTGATTACAGGAGTTTTATCCCTTTGGAGGTCCGGCACTCTCCACCCGTGTTTTCAGAAACATTAGTTGGGTGAGGGAAGGGGGAGTTAGGGGGTGGTGACTGTTTAAAAAAAACGACTTCAAAGAACATGCTAGTGGCATATCATGCTGACACGGTTTCAGTAGCGCACCCAGAATTTGTTTAGTACAGTAGACTGGCGGGGAGATAGGAGAGATTTAGCGTCCATAGTGAGCGTGTGGTTTAATTGGATCGGAGATAAAGATCAGTAAAGCATAAAATCAGGCTCAACGGTAAGAAAGAGAGGGAAAGAGAAGACAGAGGAGAAGGTGAAGTTGTTGTTTTTGAGTCACTTGAGAAAAAGTGACTCTATGTAATCGGTCAGTGTTAGTCTGTCCGGCCGGCCGTCCGGCCGTCCGTAGACACCACCTTAACGTTGGACTTTTCTCGGAAACTATCAAAGCGATCGGGCTCATATTTTGTTTAGTCGTGACCTCCAATGACCTCTACACTTTAACGATGGTTTCGTTGACCTTTGACCTTTTTCAAGGTCACAGGTCAGCGTCAAAGGAAAAATTAGACATTTTATATCTTTGACAAAGTTCATCGGATGTGATTGAAACTTTGTAGGATTATTCTTTACATCAAAGTATTTACATCTGTAGCCTTTTACGAACGTTATCAGAAAAACAAGGGAGATAACTAGCCTTTTCTGTTCGGCAACACACAACTTAACGTTGGGCTTTTCTCGGAAACTATAAAAGTGACCGGGCTCAAATTTTATGTGAACGTGACTCATTGTGTTGTGAATAGCAATTTCTTCCTGTCCATCTGATGCCTCATATAATATTCAGAACTGCGAAAGTGACTCGATCGAGCGTTTGCTCTTCTTGTTTCTCCTTTTTTTTAAGGTGACACCAATCTCTCTATCCATCTCTCGCTCTATCTCTCTCTCCCCCTCTCTCTCTTGCTCCCCTCTCTCCCTTTCTCTCTCTATCCATCTCTCTCTCTCTCATTCTCTTTCTCTCTCTTTTTCTCTCTCCCTCTCTAGCTCTAGATCTCTCTCCCTCTAACTCTCTCTCTCTCTCGCTCCCCTCTCTCCCTCTCTCTCTCTCCATCTCTCTCTCTCTCTAGCTCTCTCTCTCTCTCCCCCCTCTCTCTCTCGCTCCCCTCTTTTTCCCAGTCTCTCTCTCTATCCATCCCTCTCTCTCTCTCTCTCTCTCTCTCTCTCTCTAGCTCTTTCTCTAGCTCTCTCTCACTCTCTTTCTCTCTCTCTCTCTCTCTCTCTCTCTCTCTCTCTCTCTCTCTCTTTCTCTCTCTCTCTCTCTCTCTCTCTGTCTCTCTCTCTCTTTCTCTCTCTTGTGTGTCTGTGCGTCCCAAGGACAGATTGTAAGAAAAGGCGTATTGTTAAATAAGGTTCAATTCAATTCAATTCTCTCCCCATCTCTCTCTCACTGAAGCCACCTCCACCCCGGCCCATATTCCTTCCTTCGGCATGGGTGTTCTAAGCACATGTAAAAAGGTCCATTGAGACATGCCGCTTTTATCAGTGACAAGCATTTCCAGGGTCCAAACAATCAGCCGGGAACGGAAAAGGCTTCAAGTTCACCCATTCAGACACAAACTTGTTTATTGCTCCAAACGAAATATTATCGGTGAGGCGCATTGAATCTTTTCAGCACTGCAATGATCGTTGATTCTTTGCAACGCACGCCCAGTACCTTGCGAACGGCATCAAGAATGTCCCAGCTTAGCTCCCGTTCTTTTTCGGCTCAGTCTTCACTTCGAACGAACGGGTCCGGCTTAGTCGGCTGTATGGAACTTCAATCTTAAAGGGGTATCGTCTGCTTGTACAACAGCTTCTTTAAGAAGGCCTGAAGTCTAAGGAATTAGGCCTTGAAAGGGAGTGAGTCTTAAAAAGGGGGTCCAAACGATGTATACTGAAAATCTGAAGGGGGGGGGGGGGGATTGGAGAAGGGGATGGGGGGTCTAAAAATAGGAGACCCACTGTAGTACATTATTGTGGAGTAAGTAAAATGGCTGTACTGTACTGTAACGTTGAAAGTCTTGGGGTTTTCGTTGTATGCGTTACTGGCATGCCTGTGTCACGAAATTTTCTTTCGCCGAAATATGTTTTCTCCCCCACCAACACGTTTCACTCATTTTTGTACCAAAAACAATTCTTCTGCAAAATCATCCTCTGACTTCGGGTTAGGGGTAAGTTTGGGAATGGGTTAGGTATGTAAACAGTTTTAAAATGCGTCAATTTCTGGCGATGTTTGTGAACTAACAATTCAATCGACGCCGTCCGCAGGAATTCGATTAAGACATACCCGAAATCTTCGTTCACAAACATCGCCAGAAATTGACGCATTTTAAAACTGTTTACATACCTAACCCATTCCCAAACTTACCCCTAACCCGTAGTCAGAGGATGGTTTTGCATAAGAATTGTTTTTGGTACAAAAATGAGTGAAACGTGTTCGTGGGGGAGAAAAAATATTTTGGCGAAAGAAAATTTCGTGACACCGGCCTGTCCTTTTGCCAGAACATATTCCGCCCATGGGGAGTTCTGTACCGGACAACAATTTAAAGCGGTACATGTATCTTCCTGCAGATTTGTTTTGTGTGAAAGGGAGGACATAGCTGACTAGACTAGAGGATTTGGGGCGACTGTTGCACAGAAACTGCAGAGTGAAAGAATCGTCGCTGCAACTGGAGCGAAGCGCACTGGCTCAAATATGATATATTGCAAGGTGTTTATGAATCGCAATCACCTTGCTAGCTACGTGCTTGGAAGGGTACTAGGGCGCGGGGGGGGGGGGGGGGGGGGGGGGCGGGGGAGGGGACTCGCAAACCCCTCCTGTCTTTTAAGCCTGCTTTGTTTGGAGGATGAAAAAGAAAAACCTAGGTATAAATAGGAATGAAAGCGTTGACATTGTGCCCGAAGGCAGTCGCGCACAACACTGCTTGGGATGTAGAGTATTTTGACAGGGTGGGGTTTAGAAACCTGTATGCTGGCCATTCATCGCTGGGCTGCAGCTAATAATCGCCATACTCCTGACACTCGCTGTAAAATAAAGTTGCGACACTAATATAAGCCGTGTCGTGCACATACAGCTGAACCCCTCTTCAAGCTCCCCCCCCCCCCCCACACACAGACTTCTCCCTTATACGATCTTATTTTCTCAGGTTTTGTAGTTCTCAGAATCAATAAATTGACCTCCATTGTCAGACCCCCTCCTTTCAAAGGCCAGATTGTCTTAGATATGTGAGGTCTTCAAATATAGCTTCACTATACACACATTGTAAAACAAAATGGGGAGGGGGGATGAAGTACTGGCATGACTGGTTATGCTTCACTGTAAGTGTCTGGTTACATGTTCCTAAATCAGGCTGTACGCGTGTCACTGAAAGACTGAAAGAGAAATCGGGGGCATACACAGTGAAAGGAAGGAAGGCAACTAGAGAAATTGCTGCCTTTAACAGTAGCCTATAATCACAATCTGCCGTCAGACCGTACGAAATTCAAGCGGTGTCGTAGATTTCTAGCAATAATTATATTCATTCCATACATTACGGCCGTGCCCCCTAGGTGGGCTGAGAGAACTACAGTAAAAGAAACTCTCCCGTCTCCAATTCAGCTGTCCTTTTAACCCCAAACTGCAAACGTCGCAGGCCTAAACAAAATAAAAATAAAAAAAAACGTTAAGAGAGGAATCTGAAGAATGTCTCATCAACTGTCCGCTGTATATCACACCTGTCCGCGCTGTAGTAGTGCTTTTTCATTATGCTCCGGCGGGGCCGTAGTGTTTTTGACCCTGCCCCTGCAAAGGCATAAGCTAAACTTAATATAACTAACTGCTTGAGTATGTAGGTTTTTGACGATGTCACAGCAACCATCTTGTTTTCTTTGGAATCTTTCCTGCACTGTCCTATTTTATCCAACGCCCCTGATACGCTGTAATTATGATGTTCAAGCGTCAAAGTCTTTTGTGACGACTGCGCCAGCCATATTGTTAACAAACCCGCTCGGGCAGAGCAAGGCGTTGGATCGCTTGGCGGTTACGAAAATAATGTGCTCGGCTTTAGTTGTCCTTGTACATTTTGCGTCATGGTGTTGTGGTGGCTTAGGCGCTGACTAAACCCATTTGTTTCTTTTGAAACTTTGGCTGTGGTGGTGTGATGGTGACGAAAATGGTGGTGGTGGTGATGATGACGTGGACATTGTGACGTGGTGGTGTTGGTGATGACGTTGATGATGATGATGATGATGAGTAGGATGATGATGATTAGGATGATGATGGTGATGATGGTGATAGGGATGATGATGATGATGATGATGATGATGATGATGATGATGATGATGATGATGATAAGAAAAAAAGTTAAGTTGGCCCAAAGACACTATACTGAAATGCAGTAAAAGAATTCGTTCGGGGTGAAAGATATAGTTTGACAAGCGACATATAAAATGCAACTTTCGCGTTAAATCATACAGAGTTTGACAAATGTCCGTACAAATAGAATAAAGACAGTGTCTGCATTTAAAGAGTTTGAGAAAGGACATTAAAAATGTGGTAAAGATGGTCTTGCGTCGAAAGCCAAACTTGCCCACAAATCCTTCACGTCACATAATTTATGACACTTGAACCACCTTCTGCATCGCCGTTGACCCCTTTATTTTGTAAACAGCTGCTTTGAGAACCTGAACAACAACCGTCAAGGCCCGTTGCCTTTCTTAACACACGCTTGTCGCCCTAGACAGGTGTGCTACTGAATGCACAGTCAACCTGCCCAATGTCATTTTGTATCAGTCCCGCCCTGTCCTCGTGATATATTCGCTTTCATGTCTTTTGACGTGGACAAGGGCAGATATTGGTAGGGAGAGTGCTGGAACAAGCCACAAAATCAAACGTGCTTTTATTGGTTGGAAATAATTGTAAGGGAGGGTGTTATGAAATGGATGATAATCCAAGTAAAATTAGAATGGCATAGATCTGTTAAATTTCGGTTTGTTCGGACATTGGCGTTTAACTTCCGTGAAGCGTAGGCCACTAGAGATGTGCTTACGGAATATTGATGATAACTGTGTAAGTCCCCCCCACCCCCCACCGACCCCCCCCTTTAAAACTATATGTAAAGAAAAGAATAAAGACAGACGGTATGGACCTCAATGCTCATTAGCAGCATTCTGTTTTTCCTCCTGCATTGACTGAGGTTAAGGGGACCTGCTGCATGAGAGAGAATTCTGTTGGTGAATACAGTTCTTCAGAATATGTTGTGTTTTTTTTCTTCTCCGCAATCTCTTTACGGCAAGGACTATACGTACTCACGGAGGATACGGACTAGAGATCTCAAGTATCCTCTCAATATACCATTCCGAATGTGTTTTTCCGTCTGCACTGACGGAGGATAGCGGGGGGACGTGCCCCGTATTGCAGGGCGGTTCTTGGCGACAGCCACCAACACCTGATACCCCTCCCAGTCTGTCATCGATCCAACCCTTCATTTGTCGTCGGATTTGTTTAAGTCTTTAAATGTCGCGGGGGCCGTGCGAGCCCGACATTCGACGCGAGAGAAGGAGGTACAACCCTGCTAGGGATAGACGGAAGGGGATGGGAGGGGGGAGGGGGAGGGGGAAGGAAGAAGATAGAGTAGCGGGTGGATACACTAAAGTTAAGGGAGAGGGGGGGGGGGGGGCTGAGATGTTGGGGGTAGAAGGTGTGTCGGTCGAGATGATGAATATGCCAGAGAAGAAGGTATTTCTCTGGTAAGAGTTGGAGGGGCGGGAGGAGGATGGAAGATACACAAGTAAAGGGGTGGGGGAGAAGGTCAAGTTGGAGGACCGATGTTGTAAAGGACGGGTGTGTATGTATGGGGTGGGGTATAGGGAGTACACCCAAACGCCATGTCATTCTCTGCATAGTAGGTCGCTGCATGGTGTCAGCTGTCAGAAAGAGTATCCCCCAAACTGACGCACGTTTTCTTGTACGTACACACGCCGTTATGGATGTGGTTTTGAGATTAGAGACACACACACACCAAAGAAAAGTAATATCTTTGCTGCAAGGAATGTGGCGGCAATAGTATTTATGGCTACAGTTTCATTTTGACGGAAGTTTGCCTCGTTGACAATTTAGAATAAAGTTTATTAAAAAAAAACACGTGGCACTTGCTGGAAAACAAGCAATTATTAATTAACCGGACCCCATTATTAGTATAGAAGTGTGGTCGATAAAACTGACAAAGAATGGTCATAAAAAACAACGTGCAACATGCAAGTTGTGTGGATTTTTTTTTTTTTTTTTAAGAAACAACATGCAACGTTTGTTTGTTTTTTAAAGAAACAACCCCCCAAAACAGAACAAAACAAAAGTTCTCTTCTGTATATGAATATATATGTTTTTACTGGATGTGGATGATACCGTCACTGTATGCATCAGTTCTGAAGCATTGTGAGGCACAGAACATGTATCATGATGGCTTGAAATGTAGCTGGCCGTGTCTCATTGCACACTTGGGCGTCGGGTTCTCTTCGCACCTGTCACAGTTTCTCTTCAGGTCAATCCCTGCGCACGTGAACTCTGCTATCATGATGGTGTTTGGTTACGACACTAACAAAATGCGTAGTGCACTTGTTCGCCTTTGGATCGTCACATTTTGGCAAACTAATTAAAGTATGTTAGTCAGAAGGACAGAGTTGGAGCTTCTTGTGTTTTGGTCTGTCTGTCCCTGTCCGCCTGTCTGTCCGTGTAAGTGTCTTTCACCCTCTCTCTGACTCTCTCTCTCTCTCTCTCTCTCTCTCTCTCTCTCTCTCTCTCTCTCTCTCTCTCTCTCTCTCTCTCTCTCTCTCTCTCTCCAAATATAATTCACTTCCATCCACCGCTACCTCTCCCCCCTGCCCACCAGTTTCGGCTTTTATACTTCATTTTATTTGTTGTTGTTGAAAATGTGGTGCGGCCCTGGCCCTTGGTATTTGTAACTAAGACGAACAAATGTGTGGGAGGAAGTACACATACTGATAATAATAATAATAATAATAATAATAATAATAATAATAATAATAATAATAATAATAATAATAATAATAAGGGTATTTATAGGGCGCAAATCCTAAAATAGTTCTAAGCGCCTTACAGTCTTAAATATAGTCATCTTAATAACAGCAACAATACACAACGTAAGCGCCTTAAATTTATCTTAAATAATAATCTTAATAACAGCAACAATACTGATGCTAATAATCAAAACAGCCAGAGAACCAGAGGAAACGGAGACGATGGGGGATACACTGAGAAAATGTAACGCCCAGGTACGCCTGCTGGGGTTATAAAGCCTTGGGGATTAGCGGTGATCTGGAACCGGCACGGTGGCCTAGGGGTAAGGCGTCCGCCCCGTGATCGGGAGGTCGTGGGTTCGAACCCCGGCCGGATCATACCTAAAACTTTAAAATTGGCAATCTAGTGGCTGCTCCGCCTGGCGTCTGGCATTATGCGGTTAGTGCTAGGACTGGTTGGTCCGGTGTCAGAATAATGTGACTGGGTGAGACATGAAACCATGTGCTGCGACTTCTGTCTTGTGTGTAGCGCACGTTATATGTCAAAGCAGCACAGCCCTGATATGGCCCTTCGTAGTCGGCTGTGCGTTAAGCAAACAAACAAACAAACAACAACAAGGTGATCTGGAGAACTGTAACACCATGTCAGCTTAGACGACGTGCTCGTGTTCTCGTGTGAGGAGCGTACCTTCGATGACCTGTTGGTTCTTTCTGGGGAATAAGGCCTCCCCGCTGAGCCTGTTTTGCTTGCGATTGAAAAGATCATTGAGACTGCCGAGAAAGCAGAGGAAATGCTTGGAGGAATGATAGATGATGTTTTTAAAGTTTCATTGTCCCTTGTAAGATTTTCTCACAGGATGGTTCAAACAAATAGCATTGTCAACAATTGTCGTGGGAGACAGTTGCAAATATTTTACTGAAGTGTTCGGTGTGGGTATGCGTTCGGGCGTTAAAGAAATCGGTTATACAAACAAATAGCTTTGTTGTGGTTCCTTCTGTCCAGAAATGCACCGGAGAGAAAAGCACTATCATGAACAAAGCATGACAACATTCTTTAGTTGTAAGAAACACACGAACTGTTCATTCACTTTCTCTTCTTTCTCTGTCTCCTCCCATCTCTCCTCCACTTCTCCTTTCTAACTTCAAGCACACACTCACACTAAACAGTGCAAATTGCTTACTAAGACTGATGTTGAACCCCTCGCGAGTCTGAGAGCAAAATAATTCTTGCCGCGGACAGTAAATGTCTGTGACTGAACAGAGGGGCAGATTGAGGCATGTTGACAACTTCACTTAATCGGCATTGTACCTGTGCGTACGTGTTTGTGTATATCATCCGACGGATCGCTAGGGAAGGCAAATAATTGTGATTGTACAAAGGAAGCGGCGCGTATGATAAATGATATAAGCCTAGCGATGCGTATCATACAGACTGGCAGATGTCTTTTATTCGCCACACGGGGCCCAGCCGAGCGTGTCGGGTCACGTGAGGTGAAGAAACACGCAAGGTGGAAATTCTTGAAATGCCGCGTGTACCTGAGCTTGTGGCCAACACCTGTGCCGAAAACGTGGCTGCAGTGGCAGAGAAAAATGACTTTCTGTCTCTTCGGTGATTTCTTTGGCTTCGGTGCCATCAAAATCACTGGTTTACCTAGTCTTAGTTCGGCTGCGTTGCAAGGAGATGGGCTAACGTCACGCTTTCTTTGCCGCTGTTTCAAGTTGGCTGATTGTGTTACAAACATGATTGTGGTTCTGTGTATGCGTCTGTCTGGGTGTCTATCTATCTGTCTATCTCTGTGTGTCTTTTTCTGCCGGTCTGTCTTTCTGTCTGTCTGTCTCTGTCTCTCTCTCTGTCTCTCTCTCTCTGTCTCTCTGTCTCTCTGTCTCTCTCTCTCGCTCTCTCTCTCTCTCTCCCTTCCCCTCTCTCTCTCTTTCTCTCTCTTTTCCCTATCTCTCTTTCTCTCTCTACCCCCCCTTCTCTCTCTCTCTCTCTCTCTCTCTCTCTGTCTCTCTGTCTCTCTCTCTCTCTCTCTCTGGGGACGTAGCTCAGTTGGTAGCGTGCTGGCTTTGTAGCCAGTTGGTCGCTATCAGCGTGGGTTCGATCCCCACGTTCGGCGAGAGATTTATTTCTCGGAGTCAACTTTGTGCAAACTCTCTTCGGTGTCCGAACACCCCCGTGTGCACACATGCGCACGAAAAAGATCCCACGTTCACAGCAAAAGTCTCAGGGCTTGGAAAACACGAAGACACGCATGCATCATCTCTCGTCTCTGATTATCATGATCGTATATCGATACTTTGACGAGACAAACCCAATGCTGGTGTGTCAAAGAAGACAGCCACAGCGGGCTTGTTCGAATCAAAGTATCACACCATATCTTCAACGTATTACCAGTACCTGTCCCAATATAGACCAGTTGGTCTAAGAGGACGTTAAACCCTAATAATCAGTCAGTCAGTCTCTCTCTCTCTCGCTATATATATCTCTCTCTCCTCCTTTTTTTCTCTCTCTCTCTCTTCTGCTCTTGAGCGTAATTGTAAAATGACAGGCCATAACGCACGCCTGTGTGACCATGGCCAAGATGAGCCCATCACCTCCATTCAAGTTCGCGGCATTTTATCGCCCCGAAGTCAAGTGTCCGACGCGAAGACGTTGTTCTCGTATTCTCTCGCTTCTGTTCACGCTTTCTCTCGCCCCTGTTCACACTTTCTCTCGTCCTATGCGAAAGTCTCGGGTGTCAGTCAGTCCCGGCGCACGAAACGAGCGACGGTCAATGAGGTGAATGAAGAGATGCTTTTCAAAAGTCTGCCTTCCCAGTGTTGCTAAACTGCTCTGACACAATAGGATTTTCTCTTTTTTTTTTTTTACTCCCTCGTTGCCCCGGAGACATGAATTAGATGACTTCTTTTGCTTGGTTTTGCCTTGGCGTTGGTCAACCATGAAGAGTGAGGCTTTTGACTGAACATCTTCTTGGTTTCCCTTGCCTACTGTTTTCTTCCGGGTGCATCGTTGGGTCCTCTTGGCGATTGTCTCGTGAAGTCTTTGCTGTAGTATGTGCTTTCTTGTTGCTCTACGCACAAGTGTTGTACTACATAGGTTATCATATAATATTCTTCGCTTTTTTTATCATTTTAATTTGTTTTTTGTTTGGTCGGTGCTGACCAGAAAATTGCACCCGTTGATTAATTCTATTTTCTTCAAAACGAATTGTTGCCCATCATCGTATTCCTGACAGCGTTGGTTTCTCCCCTTTCCTTCCTTCCCTTCAGCTTCAACATCAAAAGAACAAGATTAAAATCAGCAAAATAATTTCCTGTGGTGATAATAAAGCCCCTTTTTTACGCGGCCTTTTTTTCCGGCGAGAGTGCAAGCTGCTGACAAGCTTGACCGTTGGTCATTGTGGCCAGTTTGTCGTGGGCAAACAGTGGAAGAAAATTAGACCTTTTGGACGCCTGCATTAAATGATGACAGAGCTCGCTACAGCTACCTGGGAGGCAATGGAGTGAAATGGACAGGGAAGGGGGAGAGGTGAATTTGGGGGAGGGGGGGTTGAAGGAAATGGGAGGAAGAGGGCTTGTTGGGGGTCAGTGAGTCCACTGTGAATAATCAAAAGAGGAGAGGACCGGCGTACTTTCCACCCCATCCTGACCCCGAAACCGCTTCTCTGTCTGTCTGTCTGTCTGTCTCCCCATCCCCCTTTCTCATTCTGTCTGTCTGTTTGTCTGTCCCTCCTCCCAGTTTCTATCTTTAATAACTCTATCTCCTTTCCCCTTTCAACCATGCGAAGGTTACCTCCTCTGCCCTCAAAAGTACCCTCGTCTCCCCCCCCCCCCCTTTCGCCCAACAATTCTCTCTCTGTCTCTCTGTCTGTCTGTCTCTCTCTCTCTCTCGCTCGCTCTCTCTCGCTCTCTCTCTCTCTCTCTCTCTCTCTCTCTCTCTCTCTCTCTCTCTCTCTCTCTCTCTCTCTCTCTCTCTCTCTCTATTAGAATAGTCCCTCTCTGGGCGAGGGCTGGTTGAAAAGAAGCTCGTTTATATTGCTTATGCCACAACCCTCGTAAAATAAAATTTAATTTGATTTGATTTGATTTGATCTCTCTCTCTCTCTCTCTCTCTCTCTCTGACCACCCTACAGCCCTCGTGCCTGTGATCGTGAGCAGTTGGCACAAAAGCGACTCCTTGTCCACTCCAGCAGATGGTGTTTGTCACACGGGGTCGCCCATGCTTGCAGGCTAAAGGACCCTTCAACCCCAGAGCCCCCACCCCCACCCCCCCCCCTACCTCACTGTGTTCCTCCCCCAAACTACCTGCTTGTCCCACTTTCCGTTTTCTTCTTCGTACATCTGTGACAGTTGTGGGTACATATTTTGCTCTTTGACGTTGGACGAAGAGTGGTGATGAAACAGATTTAGACCAACTTTTCACCAAAAGGCATGGTCCAGGAAAAACAGCCATGATATATTATATGGCTCGACAAATACATCCAGAAATAAAACAAGGATTACTCGACGGGAGGGTAAAGCCAACAGCCTGAGAAAGAGAGAAAAAAAAAGGTTGTTTGACTCAAGAAAAAGACTTGATGTAAATCTCATCACACACAAAAAAACAACACATACCAAAACAAAACAAAACTTGCAGGAATAAAATACAAAGTATTTTGTAAGAGTGCTGCATAATTATAATCTTTCCTTCGGTAGTTCAATGCCTTGATTAGTTTAAAATACCCTATGAGCACACTGAAGATACACTCAAATTGAATGGAGCACTTACAGTAAGTTATGTTATATGAAGTCTTATATCGCGCGCGTATCTCCAGACTCGGACTCAAGGCGCAGGGATCTATTTATGCCGTGTGAGATGGAATTTTTTTACACAATACATCACGCATTCACATCGACCAGCAGATCGCAGCCATTTCGGCGCATATCCTACTTTTCACGGCCTATTATTCCAAGTCACACGGGTATTTTGGTGGACATTTTTTATCTATGCCTATACAATTTTGCCAGGAAAGACCCTTTTGTCAATCGTGGGATCTTTAACGTGCACACCCCAATATAGTGTACAACGTACAGTACGTGATATAGTAGACGACTCGGACTGCTATCAGCAGAATATAGAAACAACTTATCATTGAATGTAATAGTACATCCAGGACAAAAATTGTCGAGAAGGGTAAATGGCCGTTGATACACTGCAATGATCAAAGGGAAAAAGTGGGTCAGTGTCACACAAAGTGTACAGTTGCTTTTTTCACTGGGGTAATGGTGAGGATTGCGAAGGGAATAAATGTTACACGTTGGAGGAATAGGATGATTGCTCCTAACAACTCCAGGATTTCGCTGTGGTTAGAGGTTTCAGGGGTTAACAAGAACCCAATTCCCACGCACATATCAAGCAGAAGGCATTGGATTTGAGTGATTCTTTGTCAATTTTAATTCTTTAGCGACTAAATTGTCATAGACTTGTTGGGCGGGGTATTTAAGAAGTGCCTACGTTTAAACTGGCCTAGTGTGAGCATTTGAAAGTTAGTGTGTTATGAAATGCTGTTAATGTTCCTCAAACACGCTAGGTAAACGACACTGCTATCATGTTTGAGCATAAAAACGATCATCTGAATTAAGAACAGCTAGACTGACAGCAAGACAGATATATACGGCAGCGTCAAGCCTAACATTGTTTTCGTACACACACACCTGTTTGGGTACATCCACGAATAACTGCGATGACATCAGTTTTGCAGGCTCAAAAGCTGGATTTAAAGGCGCACGTATCTGGCCCGTTCAGCCCTCATAAAAAGCCGAGAGGAGAGGGTGAGAATCGAGAGCAAGTGCTTCTCAACAGCACTTGCTTTGAGCTTCGTTGTCCTCCTGCGCTGGTCAAGCCAGTACAATGACCACCGCTCCGTTATCTCTTTCAATTAGACCCCCACCAGCTGTGGGGCCGAGTTCAGGAAATGAAATATTGCACCTCCTCCAATTTTATCAGCCCCTCGATTCGCCCTCAGTGAAAATGCGCAAGATGTTAATGCCGTATTGCGCAAGGGGCGTTTGTTTATGTGATGGTATCTGCCTCGCAAATGACCAGAGTGCTGATCGAGTCAACATTGCATCTGCGACACGGTGAAGTTTTCGTGCTGATGACACAGGCAGACGTGTGGCGGCAGTTACAGTTATAAAAGGACACTTTTATCATCGCTGTTGATCAAATGTGCTTGAAGGTGCAATGGCAAATTACAACTCTAGGGCGCCAGGCGTATGAATTCCTTTTTGATGTAGGTTAGGGTTTTTCACGTCTCAACATTTCTTTTTGTTGAGCAAAGGACACAGACGAGTAATAAGTAATAGGCGGAAAAAGAAAACGAAAAAACACCAACAACAACAGCAGTACAAATTCCTTCTATTTCTCGTTTTTCTCTCTCTAAAATACAGCCAAGTGTCTACAGTAATTCTACCCAGCAGAGATACAAAACAAACAAGGAAGACACTCACCAAATCAACACAGACAAAAATTAATCAAAAGGCCCTTCCACGCTCAGTTTACAATGTCAACCGTGCCAAGGGTCAAGAAGATAGTTCAGCGTGACTCCATTTTTGTGTCATTGTTGTTATTATGTGGCCGCTTGGCATTCCATTCCAGGGATGTTTTCTTTATCTGGCGTGCAAGTGTGATCCTCTAAATCGATATCACAATCTGTGTCGTGACTTTAGTTGATAATCAGTTAGATACGAGGGCTGTCAGTCAATCTCCTGACTAAAGTTTTGCATTCTTTGCTTATTGCCTTACAAGTAGGTCCATTATCTGATAGTTGTTGACCTTCGTTGGCCTCACAAGAAAGGAAATAGTCTGTTCGCCGAGACTGATTTTTTTTCACTCTCTGTCCTTCTCCTGTACATGTACATATTGGGTTTTGTTTTATCCCAGGATGGGTAAACGTATGCCTAGAGTGTATTCTTGAGTCAGCAATTCCTTTGTAGCTACCAACGAAAAACGAGAGGGTTAGGCTTTTTGGGGGAGGGAGTGGGAGACTCCAAAGCTATTTGTCAGTTACTTGAATTGTATGTACGGGTGTCACGACAAACCATGCACTTCTTTCACAGTTTTGTGTCTCCTCCTCCTCCCCCTCCCGCCCACTCCAGACACTTTTACCCTTCCCTTTTTTAATTAGGGTAGGGATGGGCGCAGGGAGGTAGGGGGTAGAAAATGGGAGATATGGGGTGGATTATTGAGGGCGTACCTGCAACTAAAAACGAGTTACAAACGGAGAGTTACAACCCCAGTCTCTTGTTGTTTGAGTACAACGTCGTGTACAGTTTAGCCTCCATCGACAGTGAACATAAAAGTAAAAATGCGGTTGACATACACTGTAGGCTTTCTCGTCTTCGTGTCTCCTCGCAAGCTATCAGATTCTGCTCCCGATAACGCCACAGCTACTTCTGCAGAAACGAAACGCTACGAACCGCAACTCACCGGGCAGGAAGTATTAGTCTCGGTTAACCTTGATCGCTGTCCCGCAGAAAAACCGCGTACAAAGGACCACAACTCCTTGATGAGTCGCATAAAAGTTAATATTGTAGTGGCACAACAACTTACCGATTTCACTTTCAGCTTCATCAACTTTTTTTAACGTATAGACTAGAAAGCAGCTTTTTTTTATCTTATCGTTTTCTAAATTAGTGTGGTTATTCTGTGTATTGACATGTTCTTGAAGCTAGGAAAGCTGTAACTATTCAGGACTAGATTTCCCCGTGTATGATACGCTTCCTTCACACGAAGGTAACTGCCAGTAACCACCTGATGTGAAGACTTGCAAAACCGTGACAAATTTATTCTCTGTGGCGTGCGATATTTCACCCCCTGAAATATCTGCAGACAAAAGTTTCGGGTGGTGCCCATTCTGAGGGAAGATTTACAAGACAATCTTCTCCTTACATATGTGTGGCTTCCTTTTATCTGGGGAAGGAAGGACGTAGGCTATTCAAGGTCCGATTCAACCCTAGTCACAGTTGGGTGTGCGTGGTTCGCACTGTCTTGATACAACTCTACGCCTTCGTGTGGCCTTGCATGGACCTCTGACATTCCATCGAACCGTGGCCTCGTAAACAATGTCCGATAATTATGCAGAGTGGTGTCAAAAAAGCTTTCACAACTTTGCAACGGTCTATATAATCTGATTGTCATTGAAAGACTCTTGCAACCGCATGTTGCATCAACCGAGTACCATGAAAAGCATTTCTAACGCAAAAGCGCAGAGCACAATAGTTTTGCTGTAAAGTATACCTGAGCAGATTAGTATGGGGGAAAATGATGATGATGATGATGATGATGATGATGATGATGATGATGATGATGATGATGATGATGATGATGATGACGATGATGATGATGATGACGATGCTGATACCTTTTTCAACCACTTTTTTATTCCCATCATAAACAATGCTAAGCGAACGTGTGACTTAATGTTCTCTTGGTGTGTCCACAGGACCACCTGCCTAACAAGGAGCCGGAACGATGCGAGTTCCAGGAGATGTACGTGGACGGCTACACCAAGCTTCAGAGCGTGGCGCAAAGCAAGTGGTCCGTGGGCTTTAACAAGAAGGGGCGCAAGATGAAGGGCTTTAAATCCCAGCTCCCCAAGAAAGAGAAGTGCTTTCGTTTCACCAAGCACGCCGTTGATGAGCCCGAACTATTCAGGCCTGGTCCCGTGGGGAGTGTCTCCGTCAATAACGGGGTCCTCGGTAACATGAGAAGGAGGACACACCAGAGAGGGAGGAACAAACGGCCCAAGCCTAGGCTGAGACATAGCAGAAGAGTGACCCACAAAAAACACAACGGGCGATGACAGTGATGCGGGTCACAACCTGCGTTGTGCCGTGCTGTGCTTGCCTCGCTCTAGCTCGCGTGATGTCGTTGTTCGTACTGCTGCCCAACCTCCCCCATCATCCTCCCTCCTCTTCCCTCCTAGCGGAACCTTAAACCAAGCCGAGTCGTCCTTTCAAGGAGCAGCGAGCGGCACCGAAGCGTGGAGAAGGATGTCCAGGCACCGTGCGGGCTGCATGTCGCGGCCAGCTGCATGCCTGGTCCCTATAGCTTTTGCCGGGCCGTGTCAGTGCCCTGGCCTCACCGTGGCTGACCTCAAAGTCCCTCTGGCTGTGTCGGGCCTCCTAGCCAGCTCTTCGCAGCTCCCTGCTACCGTCTGTTGCCCCCACCCTCCTCGCATGACATCCCCAACAGAGTGCTCTTCTGAGTCTGCAGGGACATTGTCCTCAGTTCAGCGATCGTCTCGGTCTCCTCGCATTGTGTTCCGAGCTGAGTGCTCGCCTTGTTCAGTAGAGTCCGGGAACGGTGCTCAGCTGAAGCAGAGCTCGGAGAGGAATAATGAATGTCTTTTGCGAAAACCAGGGAACACCATTCTGCTTCAGCAAAACTTAAGCAGAACTCGGAGAAAGACTACGACCGCCTTTTTCGAGATCCTCGGATATTTGCTCTGCTTGATGAGAACTGTGAGAAGGACTTCAATTCTCCTTTGCGAGAACCTAGAAACGCCAATCTTCTTGAGCAGTAGTCAGAGGATGTTGAAGCCGCTCTTCTGCTTGAACAGACTTCGGGGGAAGCATAAAGACTGTCTGTTGCGAGAATCCGATAACACCGTTCTGCACAGGCAGGACTCGGAGAAGAGTGAGGATTGTCTTCCTGAGAGCAGAGCGGGACGCGAGAACGGGAAGCAAGAAGAGGAGTGGGTCAGGGACAGGGGACATGGCCGGTCAGTGAACAATGTGCTAGGGCCGCTTCTAGTGTCTGTGATATTGGGCGAACAGCCGGCACTGCCACCGCCACTGCCAGTGTTCCTTTAACGAGTGCTAAGCCAGACCCGCACTCCTAGCTCCTTCTGGCGTTGCGACACTTTCCTGGCAATGTCGATCGTACTGGAACTCTGTGTGTGCCGTCAACGCCGGTCGACCCGTCCTGGTGAACTGCGGTGTTTTTTTGTATGCGCGCTTGGGAATCCTAAGCACAAAACTGGAGTTACTTCTTGAGAATGTCGCGCCGGGTTTCCCTTGAACCAGCTTGGACATCACAAGGACGGCGATGATCTGAAGAACTAACCTTGATGCCTCCTGGTGCAAGCTTGAACCGTTTAAAGGATAAATCTAGATCTGCCTGTTCCTCAGGTTTTCAAGACAAAATGAAAACTGTTTGTTTCGAAAGTAGCTTTGTGAGATAGATAAACTGTCTGGTGAGAGTACAAAATGGTTTTCGACAAGAATAAAGTGGTCTGAGGGATGAGCGTGGGTTTTGCAGCCAGCGAGAAGCGTGGCATTACGGCATGTGTCGGCACTGGTGCTATAGTCTGACATCCACCTTCTGAACGTTTTCGTCTTCTCTCGTCCTTTTCGTCCTCTGCTTTCCCGCCACACACATCTACGCAGTCCCGGCCACGCAGAGCAGAGCAATGCACCATGCTGTGCAGATATGACGGACAAGACTGTCACTGTTTGGACAGTTGCATCATCGCTGACATCACTCATTTGAGAGTGACGTCACACTTCATCTGGATGTCCAAGGATGGTCACGCATTGACACAGTTTTCAGAGAACTGCCAATCACTGCCTTTTCCGTTGCAACGAAGTTTCGAAACGAGCGAAAGAGAAAACAAACACCCAAGACGAGCGAAGACACGTGACCAAAAACCAGTGTGATGTTCCTGAGGCTGAATTTGTAACACGTGTGGCATAATCAATCAGATAGTTTTCAAAACGGAGCGCAGCAATTGTAAATAGTGTATCTCAACCCTGCGTCAGCGGAGCGAAAGAGTCCAAGGCATTGCTTCGAGGTGAAGCCAGCCTTGCTGTTGCAGCCTACTCTCTTTGTGAAAGTGAACTCTGGGTGCGCAACACGAAGCAAGGGGTGGTTTACACCACTGTTGTGTTTGTTCGGTGCTTTGAAAAAAAGACGCAAGAAACTGGATACGAAAACAAAACTGTACACAAAATATACGGTGTAATTGTGTCGGTCGTACACGACAGAGCTTTTTTATTTAAACAATCTACCTCTTTTGCATTAAACAAAAAGTCAGCGTCAACATCTCACCCTTGTGAGCGGAGCTTTTTCGAGCAAGGGAAACGTTACTGTTCTAAAGACTTAACTTTTTCTTTCGAGTGCGGGTGTGCTGCTAAACGGGAGACCGAACGCTTACGCAAACTTTCTCTAGCCTGAATGACTGTACAAGTTATCAGATACTCGTCTCTTCATAATGGTTCATCTCTTAGACTGCGAAAGGCTGTCGCTGAGACCTGGTCTTTTAGCAGGTAAACTTCAAGAAAGATTAGACATTTTTTGCTGCAAGAAACTGCCAAAGACGAGACTTCTCCTACTACAGGGAATTAGGTACTGACGTCAAGTTTTCCAACCTCATAGAATGACTTTGTCTCTCCTTATAATTATATGTATGTGTCTTTTTTTATTTTTGTTTCTTCCAAAGTTTGTGTCAAGAAGTGATGTAGATCTTGTTTGGACCCCCCAGACTCGCCCCTGCTTGTGTTCCGACAGTGATGCTTGCACAAACGTCATCGATGACCCTTACGTCATCCGTATCATACGTCATTGACGGTTGCTGCGTCGTTACAAAACTTTTGACACACCGATGCTGTTGTTTATTTTTTTGGTAACCCAATGAACATTGTTACTTATACAATTGAAGAGTCCCACAACACGGAGAACCAAGCTACAGCGTTCGGCGTGTGTGTGGAAGCTGATCGCATTTTGTTTATCGAACCTGCTTTAAGTTAACTTGTGTACATGTATCACTAGTATTATTCTAATCTCATATGAGCGGAGGCGCGAGTGCGTTGGAATGACGTCACTGGAGATGACGTCACAGTTCTGTTGCTGTATGTATGGCCACTAGGCTGCGAGATTATGTACTCCCTCGGACCTAGGGGCCAGACAATGCGCCACCTCTTTGCTACGTTACCTGACTCCAACCATTCCATCGGTTTTATCATATCATGCATATCGACGTTTCTTGGTGATTGTTTTCTCACTTATGTGTATGCGTGTGTATGGGGGGGGGGGAGGTGGTTGGATATGTGTGTGAGTGTGTGTGTGTGTGTGTGTGGGGGGGGGGAGGTGGTTGGATATATGTGTGTGAGTGTGTGTGTGTGTGTGTGTGTGTATGCGTGTGTATGGGAGGGAGGAGGTGGTTGGATATATGTGTGTGAGTGTGTGTGTGTGTGTGTGTGTGTATGCGTGTGTATGGGGGGGAGGGGGTGGTTGGATATGTGTGTGTGTGTGTGTGTGTGTGTGTGTGTGTGTGTGTGTGTGTGTGTGTGTGTGTGTGTGTTCTTTGATTTCTACGTGAGCGAGTTTGTCTCCGTTCATGCGAACGTGGGCGTGCTTGCGTGTGTGTGTTTTCCTATGTTTGTGGTTGTGTGTATGATACCCAAGTGGATGACTTTAACCCGCGAGCATAAGATTGCTTTTCTGCTGAACAGAATGATCCTGTACATTTCGCTCCGTGTAAGTTAATGATATAAAAATGGCATCAAACGGAGCAACCCTCCGCGGCATTTGAAAGACACCATGTACAAAGTTGTAAAGTAATGAGCCAACCTGTTTCAATTTCTTATATTATTGTAATATTGCAGTGGTACTTAATGTGGTACTTGCGCATTGTTTTGTTCTGAATGTGGCGATTACAATATGACCTTTAACGTACGAATCAACTACAGCCAGTTGTCATTTAAGATAATTACATAATACGTTCTCTATGGACAGCTATAAGAACATTGTGAATCAATAGCTTTTCCTCGACTTTTACAACGGATTTTTATTTTGATGTCTTCCCCACTGCCCTCTCATCCTGGTAACAAGTTGTTTATATATTTTTTTCTTTCGTCCAATTCTCAGTTCTACCTCTCCTGAGTTTCAGTCCTTTGTGCAAGAAATAGTCGACCTTGAGGGCGGGGGTGGGGGCTTGGGGTCGGGGGTGGGGTGGGGTGGGGGGGTTGGGAGGGATGTAATCAAGTTTTGTAACACTTTTAAGTCGTCTATCACTTACAAATACGCAGTTCTCCTTGGTTATAAGTTAACACAGAGTTGTTCCTTTTTTTAAATAAAGCTCTAAAACTGTTTCGGTACATTGAGGTCAAGGCCGTTGTCAAAGTTACCATTCATCTCTCTTACCGACCTCCAACTTTTGTCTCTCTCTCTTCCACCATTGCTATCTATTTCACCAACAAGAGAGATCTAAAGTTGGCTAAAAAATTATTGCAACAAATTTCAAACCCAAATTAAAGCATTAATTCCTGTGTCATTTAATTGAAACTGTATATGCCAGTTAAGACCGTTCACTTAACTTTCAGGATCACCTTTTGGATTAAATATTTCTTTTACAGTTTTAATGAAATGACACGGGGATTAATGCTTTAATATGGGTTTGAAATTTGTTGCAATAATTTTTTGGCCAAGTTTATATAGAATTGAATGAAGATTTGTTGTGAACAAAGTGAACACAGCAGCGCTGTTTGTAAACCTTCCAAGTTTTATGTTGTGAAACAAATATTGCCTTTATTTATTCGGCGCAGATTGAGTAGCAGTACTATTTTAGCAAGGGTGTTTGAGTGATGTTGCTTTTGTAACGGCCAGTACTTGTATGGTATGTATTCTGTAACGTCGCAGTTACGTTATTTTAAGGCAAAAAAACCAAATTACTCTGTTTACGGTAACATAGGCAAAAAAAATAGGGTCGGTAGGTCGGGATTTTTTAATTTTGTTTTTTTTTTAAACATATTTTTAAGTTATTTTGCCAAAAAACAGACTTCCCCCCCCCCCCCCCCCCCCCCCAAATGCCAAAAAAAAGTCTAGGGTCGCGCGAAAAAATAGGGTCGGTCGGGATACCGTAAACAGACTATTTATTTTTTTTGGCCTAAAGAAGAAACTGTACAATTTATACAACTACCGTTTGACTGGCGGCAGACACTGAGCGACCGAGCTTTGTTTATGTTTTAATTTATTTCACAATTTTTATCCCATATTGTATTTATTATTATTATTTCTTTATTTGTTTTTTATGCCTATTTTGACTTGTTTCTGGTTTGTTTTTGTTGTTCTTATTTTTTTGTCAACCGACTTTTTTTTCTTTGGTTGTTTCAAAGTGCAATCATGAGGAGTTTTTAACGAGTTGTTTCAAAGCAAAATAGTACTACATTATTTCGTCGTGCTTTTTTTTTGTCTGAGCGATTATTGTAAAATAGTAATATTTGGTGTAACAATGATAGTAATGATGCTAGGTGTTGAGTTTTGATTCACTGGCACTTGTGTCCCCCTTGTATAAGAAAAAGACATGAATAGACGTTATTGTTATTCAATATTCGAGGCTATTACCGCCTTGGAGGTATGCGTGCGATATCCCGAGAATTGTGTTGCAAGTGTGGTTGTCTTCTCAACACTTGAGGTAATTGAGAGGGAACTGTGGAATGCTTGTCGAACGGTTTGTTTTTCATGATGTGTATGTTCTTGACTGAATGAATACAGCTCTGCCTTTAAACAAACACGAGTCCGTTTTTTGTTTGAGAGTGTGTGTGTGTGTGTGTGTGTGTGTGTGTGTGTGTGTGTGTGTGTGTGTGTGTGTGTGTCTGTCTGTCTGTCTGTCTGTCTGTCTGTCTGTCTGTCTGTCTGTCTCTGTCTGTGTGTGTCTGTGTCTGTGTATGTCTGTTTGTAACTGTGTGTGCATGCCTCTGCGTTTGTGTGTGTTTGTGTGATTGTGTGCCTCTCTCATTCTCTGTCCCGGTGAGCATTCTACGTGCTGGTATAGGTGTCCCTCTGTGTCTGTGTCCGTGTCGATGCGTCAGTGTAATTGTCTGTGTTCTGTTGTGGTCTATTTTAACATTTTCAACTAAGCCTTGGTCACAGAGTTAACCCAAACAAAACTAAAAAGGTTTCACGATAAAGCAGCAGAGAGCAGGGTTTTTTTTTTCTTCTCGCTCTTGACGACTTTTCCTTCAAACAAAGTACACACTACTCCGTGCCGAAATGATCTCCCCGCCTTTTTGTCAAGTTTGGTGACTTCATCATACGGCTAAGCATCTCTGTCTCTCTGTTTTTCGGTGTGTGTGTGTGTGTGTGTGTGTGTGTGTGTGTGTGTGTGTTTGTTTTTTTGTCGGCCTGTCTGTGTTTCTCTGTCTGTCTATGTGTAGGTATGTTTTTCTGTGTCTCTGTCTCTGTCTCTATCTGTCATAATGTCATCGTTTGGGTTCAAAGTCTCTCTCTCTCTCTCTCTCTCTCTCTCTCTCTCTTCAGATCAATTACACACCGATCTACCTGAGATGCCAGGTGCATGTTGGCAACTGTTGGTAACTTGGACTACATCCATTCAACCTACTGACCAGGTAGCACTCCCAGACAAAGGACAGACACAAATACCATTGTCACCTTCAACATTGAATGCGAGCATGTCTAAAACAAAATGATAATCAGACAACAAATACACATTCCAGGTTTGTTGTTGTTGTTGTTAGTTTGTTGTTGTTGTTAGTTTGTTGTTGTTGTCATTGTCGTCGTCGTTGTTTTTGCTGTTGTGTTTTTTGTGTTTGTGATTTTGTTGTTGTCGTAGTTGTCATCTCCGCTGTTGCTGCTGCTGTTGTTGTTGTTGTTGTTGTTGTTGTTGTTGTTGTTGTTGTTGTTGTTGTTGTTGTTGTTGTTGTTGTTGTTGTTGTTGTTGTTGTTGTTGTTGTTGTTGTTGTTGTTGTTGTTTGTCAGCATGTAGTCTCAACCCCGATGATAGTATCTTAATCTGTTAATGTTCAACGCAAGCAAGCCAAGCTATACGCGACTGCGTAAAAAACATCATCAACAACCCACTCACACACACACACACACACACACACACACACACACACACACACACACAAAACGTTCCTTGCACAAACAGATGCGTTTAGCAAAAAGTTACAAGAACAGCCTACTGTACATGTGAGAAAACTAAAGTTAGACTTGATAAAACAAAAGCCTTGTTTATATTTGCTTTCCAAAGACAATCACAAAAACTAACAAAAGTCTGAAGAACACACATACGAATCCCAAACACCCTCTTACCACACGGGGTCTACTTTTGTGCTCTCTCTAAATCAACCGCCCCCAAAATAGACAAAAACAACTTCCTTGTAAAACATACACTCAGCCTTACACCAGTCTCATCCGCACAATCATTGCGTCGTGATTTCCTGTTTCTAAGCATCTTTTAAAGCGCAATAGTTCCCAACAATATGAACAATAAAATCACAATCACAATGCAACAACTTGTTTTTGACGGAAGATATCGTATCCCTTATAGAAGCTCCCCCACAGACCAGCTAACAAGAGGTCCATGGCTTCAAAACAAAGCAGCAGTACAGCAACGGCAACAGCAACAACAGGTTTGACAGGGTTTTATGTACTGTAACAAGCATTTCATGACACATATCGCACCAAGCCTTACTATGATGCAGCCAAATCAGCCACAAAGACTCCTGCTTTAAATACAAGGCTATAGTACAACAAAAACAACACAAACAAAAACAAAAACAACAACCACAACAACAACAACAACATCATCATAGTCAACAACAACAACAACAATTGTAAGTATAGAAATTCAAGACACAATTTTATTTTGCAAGTGCTTCATTTTCAAAGTAATCTGTTCACGACTGAGATCCCACAAGGCGGCTTTTCAACGTCCTCAACCGATCTGCCCGCACTATACCTCCAAGCTGCTACTACTGGACGCAACACAATTCTTTATGTGAGATTTTTTCCGTCCTGCTGCTGTTGCTGCTATTGCTGCTGCTGCTGCTGCTGCTGCTGCTGCTGCTGCTGCTGCTGATGATGATGGTGATGACGGCGACGACGACGACGACGAGTGCGATTGATGTTAACAACGATGAAAATAAAGACCTGGACGGAAACAGAATGAAGTAGCATGATTTTAATCACAACAGCAAACACAGGAAGAGAGTGAAAGCCGACAATGCCACGCATCAAGGTGGGTGGCCTCAAGACTGTCAGGTGACTGAGATTTGAACCCCGCCGTCAGTAGCCTGGACCCACAGGTAACTGGTCTTGTGAGGGACTCGAGAGATGTGTTTGTGGGTGTGAGGGGCTGGGATGGGGGTGGGGAGGTGACGGTGGGGGTCAACGCAAAGCTATGTCCAGTCAGACACCTGACTAATATTGACTCGTGTGTTCTCACCATCAGTACTGGACTGCCATTTCTGCACGCACACTCGTTTGTCCCTTTTCCGACCGGTCCCCCCCCCCCTTCTCTCCTTCTCTCTCCCAACTCCCATCCTCACCCCATACCTTTCTCACTCCCCCAGACCCTCCCTTTCCATCGCCATCCTCGGCTACTTCTCTTCATGTACGTTCTACCCCCACACCAGCACCACACATACCCTGTGTCCACAACCCCGCCCCCTGGCCCCGTCAAATACAGTGGTCATTTTCCCACCTTTGAATCTAGGTGCAAATCCTAACAGTTGGTACTCGGGGCTTTGCCTGGCTTTTCAGTCGTTTATGATCGGTCTGGTGACGGAAGGGACAGTAAAGTCATGTTGTTGCGGCGATTTTATCAACAAAAGACGTTCTGATTGACTGTGGACAAGTATTCGCTGAGCACGAAATACGCTCTCTCTCTGTCTGTGTGTGTCTTTCTCTGTCCGTCTCTCTTTCCCTCTTGCTCTCTCTCTATCTCTCTCTCTCTCTCTCTCTCTCTCTCTCTCTCTCTCTCTCTCTCTCTGTTCCTCTCTCTCTCTCACACACACACACATACACACACACACACACACACACTACCTCTCTCTCACTCTCTCACACACACTATCTCTCTCTCTCTCTCTCTCTCTCTCTCTCTCTCTCTCTCTCTCTCTCTCTCTCTCTCTCTCTCGCTCTCTCTCTCTTGCTCTCCATCTCGTTCTCTCTTGCTCTCTCTCTCCTCCTCTCTCTCTTTCTCTCCTCCCATTCTCTCTTTATCTCACTCTCTCTTTCTATTGCTCTCTTGTTCCTTTTCTCTCTCTCTCACCCCCTCTTTCTCTTTCTCTCGCTGGTTCTCTCTCTCTCTCTCTCTCTCTCTCTCTTTCTTCACATTATTGAGGAGCAGCAGGGCGGACAATTTCGAGCTCTCGATTTAACTGAAAGAAACGCTCAATATTTCCTTAAAATGCAAGGTGTTGGACTCCCAACAGCTCTTGAGGGTACACTGGAAGCCCTGCTCAAGGAAAACACCGTCTGTTCGTGGAAAGTTAGTGCTGAAGGCACTAAAACTACAGTTGTTCTGCGACTTATGTCAGCTTCTGACTCGGACCGGCCAGCCATGACTCAGCATTTTCGCCGAAAACCGCCAAGCCAGCTTCAGCGTGACAGGCAGCGAGCCGAAGAACGAAAGAGAAAGAAAGAAGAAGAAACCCGTGACGACATATTGAAGGCAAGTCTTGACATTTCTTCACTGTTCAAGCCTTCCATTGTTTCGAGACCACAAACAATTCAACAACAACAACCGCTGGAATGTGAAAATGACACACAACACAGCGATAGTGACATTAGTGCACGTGTCGCACGCACGGCTGACACCATTTCGACTGGGTGTGATAACAATAGACAGGGTGAAGCTGACGCCGTGTGTTTGTCGCCACGGGCCACTGAGTCGCGTTGTGTGTCCTTTTTGGATACATGGTTATTAAAAACAAAGTCTCAGACAAGAGAATGTACACAAACACTGGATACAGCAGAGGAAAAGGCATCTGACCTAGGCTACAGTCTGCCAGCTGTAAAGGAGTATGTGTCAGGACTAAAGGACAGATCAGCTGTGCGTGCAGTGAAAAATGTGCACAGAAACAATTCTTTCCGAAGGGTGGTTCATGACAACTCAGGTGACAGACAATCACTGCTTTGTGAAACCGACGATTTTGTGTTGGTCACCGATTGCAGTACTGACGGAAGTCCATGCATGTACTGGTTGATCAAGCAAGCAGCTCGCCACATGCCACGAGAAGAGCAGGAGTACATTGACAAGCTTCGGCATGGTTCACCCGTAGACAGGAGAAAATTTGACGATCAACTTCGATCTGCTCTTCATGAAGTGTCTGCACTCCGGGATGTGACTAAATTTTACCTCGGTTGACAGCAAAATATCGGATATCGTATCGATGTTGTGGGTGTAATTCGGGACTTTTGTTCTCATGTTGACATTTGGGAGAACAGTGTAATTTGCATTACACAGAACAAACGGACAATACGAACACTGACGCGGAAACTACCATGTCGGGAAAGGGATGGACATTTTGAACCATCCCTATGATCGGTGCATTGTTAAACGATTCATGGTTTCGAAAATATATGTACACCGATTTCCCTTCCCCTCCTCCCCCATTGCAAGGGGCCAATGGCCTAGCAATTAAACTTTCGCATTCGCATTCGCATTCTCGCATTCGCATTCGCATTCTCTCTCTCTCTCTCTCTCTCTCTCTCCCTCTCTCTCTCTCTCTCTCTCTCTCCTCTCTTTCCCCTCTCTCCCTCTCTCTTTCTCTTTTTCTGTAACTCTCCCTCCCTTGCTCTCATTCTCCCTATCCCTCTCTCCCTCCCTCTCTCTGTTTTGTTTTAATTTGTCTGTCGCTCTGTCTGTCTCTCTGTCTGCCTGTCTGTCTGTCTCTCTTCTGTCCGTGTCTGTCTGTCTGCTTGTCTCTCTCGCTCACTCAGCTCTCTCTCTCTCTCTCCCTCTCTCTCTCTCTCTCTCCTCTCTTTCCCCTCTCTCCCTCTCTCTTTCTCTTTTTCTGTAACTCTCCCTCCCTTGCTCTCATTCTCCCTATCCCTCTCTCCCTCCCTCTCTCTGTTTTGTTTTAATTTGTCTGTCGCTCTGTCTGTCTCTCTGTCTGCCTGTCTGTCTGTCTCTCTTCTGTCTGTCTGTCTGTCTGTCTGCTTGTCTCTCTCGCTCACTCAGCTCTCTCTCTCTCTCTCTCTCTCTCTCTCTCTCTCTCTCTCTTTGTCCTACGTCCTTGACTTGATTGGGATGGTGGCCAAGTGTGTCCACAAACAGAAAGTCCCCAGCATTCCACATTCCACACAGATGACGGCGAGCGGTGGTCAGTCGTCGCGTCATCGCTGGTCAGAGATCAGAGATGACCGAGGGTTATGTTTGCGCACTACGGAAAACGATGTGTCATTTGAAAGCAACGCGAAGATAACAAATAAAAACAAAAACAAGAACAAACACTTAACCATCTGTCTAGAGGCCAAAGAGGACACAGTTTTTTTTTTTTGGCAAGGGCTTATTACAGGAACGATGTGTCATTTGTAAACAATGTGAAGAAACACACGAACAAGAACAAGAGCAAACACTTCATTGTCATTTAAAACACACACGCATTTATGTACCTTGAAGTTTTCCTCACAAATACAAACATCCACTACCGAGACAGATATAACTAAATAAATATTTAACAAAGCTGTTCTCTATATTTAGATTGCTTTCTTTATCGTCTCCTTAGGTTTTGTCATTAGATTAAGTGTCTGTTCTTTTGGAAAGCAGTATTAAAATATTGGCTGGATAATAACCACTACGATCGTGGGACAGTCGGGCCGACTTTATTATGGAATAATGCATGCATAACGTATAGTGGCAAAGTTTTATTATTTTGAAAGTTGGATACAACGAGGTGTATTGGTATTAACTGACATTGTACGTTCGGGAGACATATTATCATATCAAGATATATGTGATTTGATTGGATATTCGCCAAACCGAATTCTTGAATATAATGTTGTAAAAGCTGCTGTGTCATTATTTATGAGGAAAAATGTCGTAAATATGACTGATGATGTTTGTATTACCTTACCACTGTTTAACGGCAAAAATGTGTTAAGTGCCAGAGAATATAGGTAAGAGATTATTAATATGAAAATGGATGTACCATGTTCCGGAGGATTTCGGAAGAGAAAGTTTAATGTAGAAATTGATGAACGATCTTGGATAGTTGCCTATCAGCCAACACAAGAGGCTAGATTAAGAGTTTTACACTGGAAAATTATGCACAACATTTATCTGACCAACATTTTTCTGTGTAAAATAAAAGTAACGGAAACTAATAAATGTAATTACTGTTGTGATGTAACTGATTTCATTGAACACTGCTTTTTTGAATGCCCGGTTGTATACAAATTCTGGAAGTTTATTGAAGAATTTATTTTTCGTACTTTAGAAATTAAGATTGTTTTGAAAGTTAGTGATATTGTATTTGGTATGCATTTTGTAATGGTGAAAAAGGCAACTATGTATAAATTGAACCACATTATCTTAATCGGAAAGCTGTGCGTTAGTATATATAAAAAAACAAATTCGTTTTTACCGTTGGAAAGTATTTTTAATAGGCAGTTACAGATAAGAAGCATTTTTGTGTGAGTGTTCGAAGAACAAAACGTTAAAAAAGTTAGCTTGTTGTACTCGATAAGTTTTATTTAATTCATTGTATGAGAGATTGTTAATTGTAGTTATTTATTTGAATAAAATTGACGCACGCAAAACAAAAACAACAAAAAAACAAAAAAAAGGTGTCTATACTTGTTATTAAATGTAGTGTATCGGATATAACAAAAATTGTCATTCCTCATTCTAGTAGCACAACAATTGGTAAAAACTTCGACATTGACCACGCAGAGCGGCGGATTTTCTTGGACAGGACAGTCTGTCTTCATCCGTCAAACTAATTTGTGAGTAGACAGGTTTGTAAGTTTTAAATACTGGCGTAGTGAACGAATACCAATCACGCCCCCCCCCCCCCCCCAAGAGCTCTCTATCTGGAACCAGAAGATTAAAAGTCTTCTAGAACAAGCCACATTTCCGAAAATTCTACACGTCTCTCTCATAATACTGACAGCATGAATCTCCAAAATGTTGGAAAGGAATCACAGTTGGGGTGCACACAAAATTAAGTCAAGAAATTGTCAAGCTATTTATTTTGTCAGAAGTGGACTGAAAGAGCAGAGAAAAAGATGGAAAAGAACAAAGAGGCATGAAAACAACTTTCTGTTTGCCTTGCATAATTATATCTCGGACGCAAAATTAATGCTTGTCGCGAAAACGAACAAGAACCAAATGTGTTAAACGAAAAGACCGCATTAGCCCCTCTTTGCTTTCAGTCTGAAAGCCATGCAATGACTCTGCGGCTATGGAGCCCCTATAGCTTGACCGCTAGAGCGTCTGGTGGACACAGGTCAAGCATTCTCTGTGGTCAATCAGCACAATACCTGCTCGGTGTGTCCACTTCATTGCTTGACCAATGCATACAACTTCCCCGCAAATGCTTTGAGAGTCGGGAAATTAGAATCGTGAGCGCCATAATACCTGTCTGTGTGCGGCGAGGCTGTGAACTGGCTACAACCCCTATTTCCTTCCACTATAGCTGCTACCCCCCTGAAGGCCCATATACCTGGGTAGGCCACCCCTAATTCCATACCCGTGGCTGTTCCTATCTTCACTGTTACTTTGTAAAGTGAACCTGTCATGATGTAGAGAATCAAAGATGCTCTTTTGAGCTGTTTAACTAAGTCAGTTCTCTCTCTCTGTCTCTGTCTCTGTCTCTGTCTGTCTGTCTGTCTGTCTGTCTGTCTATCTGTCTGTCTCTCTCTCTCTGTCTGTCTATCTGTCTCTCTCTCTCTCTTCCCCCCCCCCCCTCTCTCTCTCTCTCTCTCTTGTTTTCTCTCTCTCTCTCTCTCTCTTAGACAATCAGAGAAGAAGTGCGTCGGCGTGCGTGCATGCGTGCGTTCGTGCCGCGCGCGCGCGTGTGTGTGTGTGTTTGTGTGTGCGTGGTCCCCCGCGGGTTAGGGGGAGTCCCATATTGGTTAGGACGAGAAAGAATTTACCCGATGCTCCCCAGTATGTCGTAAGAGGCGACTAACGGATTCTGTTTCTCCTTTTACCCTTGTTAAGTGTTTCTTGTATAGAATATAGTCAATGTTTGTAAAGATTTTAGCCAAGCAGTATGTAAGAAATGTTAAGTCCTTTGTACTGGAAACTTGCATTCTCCCAGAAAGGTAATATATTGTACTACGTTGCAAGCCCCTGGAGCAAATTTTTGATTAGTGCTTTTGTGAACAAGAAACAATTGACAAGTGGCTCTATCCCATCACCCCTTCCCTCCGTCGCGATATAACCTTGAACGGTTGAAAACGACGTTAAACACCAAATAAAGAAAAGAAAGAAAGAAAGTGTGTGCGTGTGTGTGTATGCGTGTGCGTGTGCGTGCGCGCGCAAACGTGCGCAATGCTATTATCCCAGTCGTGTCTTAGATACAAAGCAGAGCGGTCATGTAACATGTTAGATTTTTTGCAACATTTAGAGACGGAAACTGTGATGTCTCCAGTATAGCGAGCATGTTCCGCCTTATGAATGCCCAGTGTCAAGAACTAGCATGTCGCACATGTGAATAATGACGTTCAAAGGAGGAAAAGGAGGGCCGTGAATTAAAACTGGCCACTTAAATGACTGTTAACGTCGTCTGTGATTTAAAACGTCGTCGTGATTTGCTGCAGGTTCCGCTGCAGAGCACGTTTGGGTGAGATGTACGTGCCTGTCACGGTGGAAAACGTCCTACCCCAAAACCGGAAGGATTTGACAAGCTAGTTGTTCGATTACGTATTCTAGTTTTGCAATATTATGACAGCTGTGTCCTTGGGGCAATTACTGTTCCTACGCAACACTACGGGGTCCTGATTTGGCCCAAATGATCGGCTGGACCCATTAAACAACAGTTAACTAACACCTACTACCAAAATGAAAAGCGTATACCGGCGCCTTCCCGCGTCAACATTTTAGCTCGCCATCTCTGATCTGGCCTGGCTTTCACACGGGGTAAGACCACCCGTCCACTATAGTTCATACACACATACACCGTCAACAGCATGTGTGCTCCCTGTACACAGTGGGTAAGACCATCCGTCCACTATAGTTCATACACACATACACCGTCAACAGCATGTGTGCTCCCTGTACACAGTGGGTAAGACCATCCGTCCACTATAGTTCATACACACATACACCGTCAACAGCATGGGTGCTCCCTGTGCACAGTGGGTAAGACCATCCGTCCACTATAGTTCATACACACATACACAGTCAACAGCATGGGTGCTCCCTGTACACAGTGGGTAAGACCATCCGTCCACTAGTTCATACACACATACACAGTCAACAGCATGGGTGCTCCCTGTACACAGTGGGTAAGACCATCCGTCCACTAGTTCATACACACATACACAGTCAACAGCATGGGTGCTCCCTGTACACAGTGGGTAAGACCACCCGTCCACTATAGTTCATACACACATACACCGTCAACAGCATGGGTGCTCCCTGTACACAGTGGGTAAGACCATCCGTCCACTATAGTTCATACACACATACACCGTCAACAGCATGGGTGCTCCCTGTACACAGTGGGTAAGACCATCCGTCCACTATAGTACATACACACATACACAGTCAACAGCATGGGTGCTCCCTGTGCACAGTGGGTAAGACCATCCGTCCACTATAGTTCATACACACATACACAGTCAACAGCATGGGTGCTCCCTGTACACAGTGGGTAAGACCATCCGTCCACTAGTTCATACACACATACACAGTCAACAGCATGGGTGCTCCCTGTACACAGTGGGTAAGACCATCCGTCCACTATAGTTCATACACACATACACCGTCAACAGCATGGGTGCTCCCTGTACACAGTGGGTAAGACCACCCGTCCACTATAGTTCATACACACATACACCGTCAACAGCATGGGTGCTCCCTGTACACAGTGGGTAAGACCACCCGTCCACTATAGTACATACACACATACACCGTCAACAGCATGGGTGCTCCCTGTACACAGTGGGTAAGACCACCCGTCCACTATAGTACATACACACATACACAGTCAACAGCATGGGTGCTCCCTGTACACAGTGGGTAAGACCATCCGTCCACTATAGTTCATACACACATACACAGTCAACAGCATGGGTGCTCCCTGTACACAGTGGGTAAGACCATCCGTCCACTAGTTCATACACACATACACAGTCAACAGCATGGGTGCTCCCTGTGCACAGTGGGTAAGACCATCCGTCCACTAGTTCATACACACATACACCGTCAACAGCATGGGTGCTCCCTGTACACAGTGGGTAAGACCACCCGTCCACTATAGTTCATACACACATACACCGTCAACAGCATGGGTGCTCCCTGTACACAGTGGGTAAGACCACCCGTCCACTATAGTACATACACACATACACCGTCAACAGCATGTGTGCTCCCTGTACACAGTGGGTAAGACCATCCGTCCACTATAGTACATACACACATACACAGTCAACAGCATGGGTGCTCCCTGTACACAGTGGGTAAGACCACCCGTCCACTATAGTACATACACACATACACCGTCAACAGCATGGGTGCTCCCTGTACACAGTGGGTAAGACCACCCGTCCACTATAGTACAGGGGCGGATCAGTTGCTTTCTAAGGGGGGGGGCACTTTGAATCGAAAGTGAATGTGATGGGCGCGAAGCGCCCGAATTTGCTAGGGGGGTCCGGGGGCATGCCCCCCCGGAAAAAAATTTTGCCCAAAGAAGCAAAATGGTGCCATCTGGTGCTATTTGAACTTAGAAATGGTCATAGAATCAGCATAGAAAAATCTTTTTTTTTTCTTCTTCTTTTTTTTTTCTTCTTTTTTTTCGGGGGGGGGGGCACGTGCCCCCTGTGCCCCCCCCCCTCGTCCGCCCCTGTAGTACATACACACATACACCGTCAACAGCATGGGTGCTCCCTGTACACAGTGGGTAAGACCACCCGTCCACTATAGTACATACACACATACACCGTCAACAGCATGGGTGCTCCCTGTGCACAGTGGGTAAGACCACCCGTCCACTATAGTACATACACACATACACCGTCAACAGCATGGGTGCTCCCTGTACACAGTGGGTAAGACCACCCGTCCACTATAGTTCATACACACATACACCGTCAACAGCATGTGGGCTCCCTGTGCACAGTGGGTAAGACCACCCGTCCACTATAGTTCATACACACATACACCGTCAACAGCATGTGGGCTCCCTGTGCACAGTGGGTAAGACCACCCGTCCACTATAGTTCATACACACATACACCGTCAACAGCATGGGTGCTCCCTGTACACAGTGGGTAAGACCACCCGTCCACTATAGTACATACACACATACACCGTCAACAGCATGGGTGCTCCCTGTACACAGTGGGTAAGACCACCCGTCCACTATAGTACATACACACATACACCGTCAACAGCATGGGTGCTCCCTGTACACAGTGGGTAAGACCACCCGTCCACTATAGTTCATACACACATACACAGTCAACAGCATGGGTGCTCCCTGTACACAGTGGGTAAGACCATCCGTCCACTAGTTCATACACACATACACCGTCAACAGCATGGGTGCTCCCTGTGCACAGTGGGTAAGACCATCCGTCCACTAGTTCATACACACATACACAGTCAACAGCATGGGTGCTCCCTGTACACAGTGGGTAAGACCATCCGTCCACTATAGTTCATACACACATACACAGTCAACAGCATGGGTGCTCCCTGTACACAGTGGGTAAGACCACCCGTCCACTATAGTTCATACACACATACACCGTCAACAGCATGGGTGCTCCCTGTACACAGTGGGTAAGACCACCCGTCCACTATAGTACATACACACATACACCGTCAACAGCATGGGTGCTCCCTGTGCACAGTGGGTAAGACCACCCGTCCACTATAGTTCATACACACATACACAGTCAACAGCATGGGTGCTCCCTGTGCACAGTGGGTAAGACCATCCGTCCACTAGTTCATACACACATACACAGTCAACAGCATGGGTGCTCCCTGTGCACAGTGGGTAAGACCACCCGTCCACTATAGTTCATACACACATACACCGTCAACAGCATGGGTGCTCCCTGTACACAGTGGGTAAGACCACCCGTCCACTATAGTTCATACACACATACACCGTCAACAGCATGGGTGCTCCCTGTACACAGTGGGTAAGACCACCCGTCCACTATAGTACATACACACATACACCGTCAACAGCATGGGTGCTCCCTGTACACAGTGGGTAAGACCACCCGTCCACTATAGTACATACACACATACACCGTCAACAGCATGGGTGCTCCCTGTACACAGTGGGTAAGACCATCCGTCCACTATAGTACATACACACATACACCGTCAACAGCATGTGTGCTCCCTGTGCACAGTAGGTAAGACCATCCATCCACTAGTACATACACACATACACCGTCAACAGCATGTGTGCTCCCTGTGCACAGTAGGTAAGACCATACGTCCACTAGTACATACACACATACACCGTCAACAGCATGGGTGCTCCCTGTGCACAGTAGGTAAGACCATCCGTCCACTATAGTACATACACACATACACAGTCAACAGCATGTGGGCTCCCTGTGCACAGTGGGTAAGACCATCCGTCCACTAGTACATACACACATACACCGTCAACAGCATGGGTGCTCTCTGTGCACAGTAGGTAAGACCATCCGTCCACTATAGTACATACACACATACACCGTCAACAGCATGGGTGCTCCCTGTGCACAGTGGGTAAGACCATCCGTCCACTATAGTACATACACACATACACCGTCAACAGCATGGGTGCTCCCTGTGCACAGTGGGTAAGACCACCCGTCCACTATAGTACATACACACATACACCGTCAACAGCATGGGTGCTCCCTGTGCACAGTGGGTAAGACCATCCGTCCACTATAGTACATACACACATACACCGTCAACAGCATGGGTGCTCCCTGTGCACAGTGGGTAAGACCATCCGTCCACTATAGTACATACACACATACACCGTCAACAGCATGTGTGCTCCCTGTGCACAGTGGGTAAGACCATCCGTCCACTATAGTACATACACACATACACCGTCAACAGCATGTGTGCTCCCTGTGCACAGTGGGTAAGACCATCCGTCCACTATAGTACATACACACATACACCGTCAACAGCATGGGTGCTCCCTGTGCACAGTGGGTAAGACCACCCGTCCACTATAGTACATACACACATACACCGTCAACAGCATGGGTGCTCCCTGTACACAGTGGGTAAGACCACCCGTCCACTATAGTACATACACACATACACCGTCAACAGCATGGGTGCTCCCTGTGCACAGTAGGTAAGACCATCCGTCCACTATAGTTCATACACACATACACAGTCAACAGCATGGGTGCTCCCTGTACACAGTGGGTAAGACCATCCGTCCACTAGTTCATACACACATACACAGTCAACAGCATGGGTGCTCCCTGTACACAGTGGGTAAGACCATCCGTCCACTAGTTCATACACACATACACAGTCAACAGCATGGGTGCTCCCTGTACACAGTGGGTAAGACCATCCGTCCACTATAGTTCATACACACATACACAGTCAACAGCATGGGTGCTCCCTGTACACAGTGGGTAAGACCATCCGTCCACTATAGTTCATACACACATACACAGTCAACAGCATGGGTGCTCCCTGTACACAGTGGGTAAGACCATCCGTCCACTATAGTACATACACACATACACCGTCAACAGCATGGGTGCTCCCTGTGCACAGTGGGTAAGACCATCCGTCCACTATAGTTCATACACACATACACCGTCAACAGCATGGGTGCTCCCTGTACACAGTGGGTAAGACCATCCGTCCACTAGTTCATACACACATACACAGTCAACAGCATGGGTGCTCCCTGTACACAGTGGGTAAGACCACCCGTCCACTATAGTACATACACACATACACCGTCAACAGCATGGGTGCTCCCTGTACACAGTGGGTAAGACCACCCGTCCACTATAGTTCATACACACATACACCGTCAACAGCATGGGTGCTCCCTGTACACAGTGGGTAAGACCACCCGTCCACTATAGTACATACACACATACACCGTCAACAGCATGTGGGCTCCCTGTGCACAGTGGGTAAGACCATCCGTCCACTATAGTACATACACACATACACCGTCAACAGCATGGGTGCTCTCTGTACACAGTAGGTAAGACCATCCGTCCACTATAGTACATACACACATACACAGTCAACAGCATGGGTGCTCCCTGTACACAGTGGGTAAGACCATCCGTCCACTAGTTCATACACACATACACAGTCAACAGCATGGGTGCTCCCTGTACACAGTGGGTAAGACCATCCGTCCACTAGTTCATACACACATACACCGTCAACAGCATGGGTGCTCCCTGTACACAGTGGGTAAGACCACCCGTCCACTATAGTTCATACACACATACACCGTCAACAGCATGTGTGCTCCCTGTACACAGTGGGTAAGACCATCCGTCCACTATAGTTCATACACACATACACCGTCAACAGCATGGGTGCTCCCTGTGCACAGTGGGTAAGACCACCCGTCCACTATAGTACATACACACATACACCGTCAACAGCATGTGTGCTCCCTGTACATAGAGGGTAAGACCATCCGTCCACTATAGTACATACACACATATACCGTCAACAGCATGTGTGCTCCCTGTGCACAGTGGGTAAGACCATCCGTCCACTAGTACATACACACATACACCGTCAACAGCATGGGTGCTCCCTGTACACAGTGGGTAAGACCATCCGTCCACTATAGTACATACACACATACACCGTCAACAGCATGTGTGCTCCCTGTACACAGTGGGTAAGACCACCCGTCCACTATAGTTCATACACACATACACCGTCAACAGCATGTGTGCTCCCTGTACACAGTGGGTAAGACCATCCGTCCACTAGTTCATACACACATACACAGTCAACAGCATGTGGGCTCCCTGTGCACAGTAGGTAAGACCATCCGTCCACTATAGTTCATACACACATACACCGTCAACAGCATGTGGGCTCCCTGTGCACAGTAGGTAAGACCATCCGTCCACTATAGTACATACACACATACACCGTCAACAGCATGGGTGCTCCCTGTGCACAGTGGGTAAGACCATCCGTCCACTATAGTACATACACACATACACCGTCAACAGCATGGGTGCTCCCTGTACACAGTGGGTAAGACCATCCGTCCACTATAGTACATACACACATACACAGTCAACAGCATGGGTGCTCCCTGTACACAGTGGGTAAGACCATCCGTCCACTATAGTACATACACACATACACCGTCAACAGCATGGGTGCTCCCTGTACACAGTGGGTAAGACCATCCGTCCACTATAGTACATACACACATACACCGTCAACAGCATGGGTGCTCCCTGTACACAGTGGGTAAGACCACCCGTCCACTATAGTACATACACACATACACCGTCAACAGCATGGGTGCTCCCTGTACACAGTGGGTAAGACCACCCGTCCACTATAGTACATACACACATACACCGTCAACAGCATGGGTGCTCCCTGTGCACAGTGGGTAAGACCATCCGTCCACTATAGTACATACACACATACACCGTCAACAGCATGGGTGCTCCCTGTGCACAGTGGGTAAGACCACCCGTCCACTATAGTTCATACACACATACACCGTCAACAGCATGTGGGCTCCCTGTGCACAGTGGGTAAGACCATCCGTCCACTATAGTTCATACACACATACACCGTCAACAGCATGGGTGCTCCCTGTACACAGTGGGTAAGACCACCCGTCCACTATAGTACATACACACATACACCGTCAACAGCATGTGTGCTCCCTGTGCACAGTGGGTAAGACCATCCGTCCACTATAGTTCATACACACATACACCGTCAACAGCATGTGGGCTCCCTGTGCACAGTGGGTAAGACCATCCGTCCACTATAGTTCATACACACATACACCGTCAACAGCATGTGGGCTCCCTGTGCACAGTGGGTAAGACCACCCGTCCACATAGTTCATACACACATACACCGTCAACAGCATGTGGGCTCCCTGTACACAGTGGGTAAGACCATCCGTCCACTAGTTCATACACACATACACAGTCAACAGCATGGGTGCTCCCTGTACACAGTGGGTAAGACCATCCGTCCACTATAGTACATACACACATACACCGTCAACAGCATGTGTGCTCCCTGTGCACAGTGGGTAAGACCATCCGTCCACTATAGTACATACACACATACACCGTCAACAGCATGTGGGCTCCCTGTGCACAGTGGGTAAGACCATCCGTCCACTATAGTACATACACACATACACCGTCAACAGCATGTGGGCTCCCTGTGCACAGTGGGTAAGACCATCCGTCCACTATAGTACATACACACATACACCGTCAACAGCATGTGGGCTCCCTGTGCACAGTAGGTAAGACCATCCGTCCACTATAGTACATACACACATACACCGTCAACAGCATGTGTGCTCTCTGTGCACAGTAGGTAAGACCATCCGTCCACTATAGTACATACACACATACACAGTCAACAGCATGGGTGCCCTCTGTGCACAGTAGGTAAGACCATCCGTCCACTATAGTACATACACACATACACCGTCAACAGCATGGGTGCTCCCTGTGCACAGTGGGTAAGACCATCCGTCCACTAGTACATACACACATACACAGTCAACAGCATGTGTGCTCCCTGTGCACAGTGGGTAAGACCACCCGTCCACTATTGTACATACACACATACACCGTCAACAGCATGAGTGTTCCCTGTGCACAGTGGGTAAGACCACCCGTCCACTATAGTACATACACACATACACCGTCAACAGCATGAGTGCTCCCTGTGCACAGTGGGTAAGACCACCCGTCCACTATTGTACATACACACATACACCGTCAACAGCATGGGTGCTCCCTGTGCACAGTGGGTAAGACCACCCGTCCACTATAGTACATACACACATACACCGTCAACAGCCATGGGTGCTCCCTGTGCACAGTGGGTAAGACCACCCGTCCACTATAGTACATACACACATACACCGTCAACAGCATGGGTGCTCTCTGTGCACAGTGGGTAAGACCATCCGTCCACTATAGTACATACACACATACACCGTCAACAGCATGGGTGCTCCTTGTGCACAGTGGGTAAGACCACCCGTCCACTATAGTACACACATACACCGTCAACAGCATGGGTGCTCCCTGTGCACAGTGGGTAAGACCATCCGTCCACTATAGTACATACACACATACACCGTCAACAGCATGTGTGCTCCCTGTGCACAGTAGGTAAGACCATCCATCCACTAGTACATACACACATACACCGTCAACAGCATGTGTGCTCCCTGTGCACAGTAGGTAAGACCATCCGTCCACTATAGTACATACACACATACACCGTCAACAGCATGGGTGCTCCCTGTGCACAGTGGGTAAGACCATCCGTCCACTAGTTCATACACACATACACAGTCAACAGCATGGGTGCTCCCTGTGCACAGTGGGTAAGACCATCCGTCCACTATAGTACATACACACATACACCGTCAACAGCATGGGTGCTCCCTGTGCACAGTGGGTAAGACCATCCGTCCACTATAGTACATACACACATACACCGTCAACAGCATGGGTGCTCTCTGTGCACAGTGGGTAAGACCATCCGTCCACTAGTACATACACACATACACAGTCAACAGCATGGGTGCTCTCTGTGCACAGTGGGTAAGACCATCCGTCCACTAGTACATACACACATACACAGTCAACAGCATGGGTGCTCTCTGTGCACAGTGGGTAAGACCATCCGTCCACTAGTACATACACACATACACAGTCAACAGCATGTGGGCTCCCTGTGCACAGTGGGTAAGACCATCCGTCCACTAGTTCATACACACATACACCGTCAACAGCATGGGTGCTCCCTGTGCACAGTGGGTAAGACCACCCGTCCACTATAGTACATACACACATACACCGTCAACAGCATGGGTGCTCCCTGTGCACAGTGGGTAAGACCACCCGTCCACTATAGTACATACACACATACACCGTCAACAGCAGGGGTGCTCTCTGTGCACAGTGGGTAAGACCATCCGTCCACTATAGTACATACACACATACACCGTCAACAGCATGTGTGCTCTCTGTGCACAGTAGGTAAGACCATCCGTCCACTATAGTACATACACACATACACCGTCAACAGCATGGGTGCTCCCTGTGCACAGTGGGTAAGACCATCCGTCCACTATAGTACATACACACATACACCGTCAACAGCATGTGGGCTCCCTGTGCACAGTGGGTAAGACCACCCGTCCACTATAGTACATACACACATACACCGTCAACAGCATGGGTGCTCCCTGTGCACAGTGGGTAAGACCACCCGTCCACTATAGTACATACACACATACACCGTCAACAGCATGGGTGCTCCCTGTGCACAGTGGGTAAGACCACCCGTCCACTATAGTACATACACACATACACCGTCAACAGCATGGGTGCTCCCTGTGCACAGTGGGTAAGACCACCCGTCCACTATAGTACATACACACATACACCGTCAACAGCATGGGTGCTCCCTGTGCACAGTGGGTAAGACCACCCGTCCACTATAGTACATACACACATACACCGTCAACAGCATGGGTGCTCCCTGTGCACAGTGGGTAAGACCACCCGTCCACTATAGTACATACACACATACACCGTCAACAGCATGGGTGCTCCCTGTGCACAGTGGGTAAGACCATCCGTCCACTATAGTACATACACACATACACCGTCAACAGCATGGGTGCTCCCTGTGCACAGTGGGTAAGACCATCCGTCCACTATAGTACATACACACATACACCGTCAACAGCATGGGTGCTCCCTGTGCACAGTGGGTAAGACCACCCGTCCACTATAGTACATACACACATACACCGTCAACAGCATGGGTGCTCCCTGTGCACAGTGGGTAAGACCACCCGTCCACTATAGTACATACACACATACACCGTCAACAGCATGGGTGCTCCCTGTACACAGTGGGTAAGACCATCCGTCCACTAGTTCATACACACATACACAGTCAACAGCATGGGTGCTCCCTGTACACAGTGGGTAAGACCATCCGTCCACTAGTTCATACACACATACACCGTCAACAGCATGTGGGCTCCCTGTGCACAGTAGGTAAGACCATCCGTCCACTATAGTACATACACACATACACCGTCAACAGCATGGGTGCTCCCTGTACACAGTGGGTAAGACCATCCGTCCACTATAGTTCATACACACATACACAGTCAACAGCATGGGTGCTCCCTGTACACAGTGGGTAAGACCATCCGTCCACTATAGTACATACACACATACACCGTCAACAGCATGGGTGCTCCCTGTGCACAGTGGGTAAGACCATCCGTCCACTATAGTACATACACACATACACCGTCAACAGCATGGGTGCTCCCTGTGCACAGTGGGTAAGACCATCCGTCCACTATAGTTCATACACACATACACAGTCAACAGCATGTGGGCTCCCTGTGCACAGTAGGTAAGACCATCCGTCCACTATAGTACATACACACATACACCGTCAACAGCATGGGTGCTCCCTGTGCACAGTGGGTAAGACCACCCGTCCACTATAGTTCATACACACATACACCGTCAACAGCATGGGTGCTCCCTGTACACAGTGGGTAAGACCACCCGTCCACTATAGTACATACACACATACACCGTCAACAGCATGGGTGCTCCCTGTACACAGTGGGTAAGACCACCCGTCCACTATAGTACATACACACATACACCGTCAACAGCATGGGTGCTCCCTGTGCACAGTGGGTAAGACCATCCGTCCACTATAGTACATACACACATACACCGTCAACAGCATGGGTGCTCCCTGTGCACAGTGGGTAAGACCATCCGTCCACTAGTTCATACACACATACACAGTCAACAGCATGGGTGCTCCCTGTACACAGTGGGTAAGACCATCCGTCCACTAGTTCATACACACATACACAGTCAACAGCATGGGTGCTCCCTGTGCACAGTGGGTAAGACCATCCGTCCACTATAGTTCATACACACATACACCGTCAACAGCATGGGTGCTCCCTGTACACAGTGGGTAAGACCACCCGTCCACTATAGTACATACACACATACACCGTCAACAGCATGGGTGCTCCCTGTGCACAGTGGGTAAGACCACCCGTCCACTATAGTACATACACACATACACCGTCAACAGCATGGGTGCTCCCTGTACACAGTGGGTAAGACCATCCGTCCACTAGTTCATACACACATACACAGTCAACAGCATGGGTGCTCCCTGTACACAGTGGGTAAGACCATCCGTCCACTATAGTACATACACACATACACAGTCAACAACATGGGTGCTCCCTGTACACAGTGGGTAAGACCATCCGTCCACTATAGTACATACACACATACACCGTCAACAGCATGTGGGCTCTCTGTGCACAGTGGGTAAGACCACCCGTCCACTATAGTACATACACACATACACCGTCAACAGCATGTGTGCTCCCTGTGCACAGTGGGTAAGACCACCCGTCCACTATAGTACATACACACATACACCGTCAACAGCATGTGTGCTCCCTGTGCACAGTGGGTAAGACCATCCGTCCACTATAGTACATACACACATACACCGTCAACAGCATGTGTGCTCCCTGTGCACAGTGGGTAAGACCATCCGTCCACTATAGTACATACACACATACACCGTCAACAGCATGGGTGCTCCCTGTGCACAGTGGGTAAGACCACCCGTCCACTATAGTACATACACACATACACCGTCAACAGCATGGGTGCTCCCTGTACACAGTGGGTAAGACCACCCGTCCACTATAGTACATACACACATACACCGTCAACAGCATGTGTGCTCCCTGTGCACAGTGGGTAAGACCATCCGTCCACTATAGTACATACACACATACACCGTCAACAGCATGGGTGCTCTCTGTACACAGTGGGTAAGACCATCCGTCCACTATAGTACATACACACATACACCGTCAACAGCATGGATGCTCCCTGTACACAGTGGGTAAGACCATCCGTCCACTATAGTACATACACACATACACCGTCAACAGCATGTGTGCTCCCTGTACACAGTGGGTAAGACCATCCGTCCACTATAGTTCATACACACATACACCGTCAACAGCATGTGTGCTCCCTGTACACAGTGGGTAAGACCATCCGTCCACTATAGTTCATACACACATACACCGTCAACAGCATGGGTGCTCCCTGTGCACAGTGGGTAAGACCATCCGTCCACTATAGTACATACACACATACACCGTCAACAGCATGGGTGCTCCCTGTGCACAGTGGGTAAGACCACCCGTCCACTATAGTTCATACACACATACACCGTCAACAGCATGGGTGCTCCCTGTACACAGTGGGTAAGACCATCCGTCCACTAGTTCATACACACATACACAGTCAACAGCATGGGTGCTCCCTGTACACAGTGGGTAAGACCACCCGTCCACTATAGTTCATACACACATACACCGTCAACAGCATGGGTGCTCCCTGTACACAGTGGGTAAGACCACCCGTCCACTATAGTTCATACACACATACACCGTCAACAGCATGGGTGCTCCCTGTACACAGTGGGTAAGACCACCCGTCCACTATAGTACATACACACATACACCGTCAACAGCATGGGTGCTCCCTGTGCACAGTGGGTAAGACCACCCGTCCACTATAGTACATACACACATACACCGTCAACAGCATGGGTGCTCCCTGTACACAGTGGGTAAGACCATCCGTCCACTATAGTACATACACACATACACAGTCAACAGCATGGGTGCTCCCTGTACACAGTGGGTAAGACCATCCGTCCACTAGTTCATACACACATACACCGTCAACAGCATGGGTGCTCCCTGTGCACAGTGGGTAAGACCATCCGTCCACTAGTTCATACACACATACACAGTCAACAGCATGGGTGCTCCCTGTACACAGTGGGTAAGACCACCCGTCCACTATAGTTCATACACACATACACCGTCAACAGCATGGGTGCTCCCTGTACACAGTGGGTAAGACCACCCGTCCACTATAGTTCATACACACATACACCGTCAACAGCATGGGTGCTCCCTGTACACAGTGGGTAAGACCACCCGTCCACTATAGTACATACACACATACACCGTCAACAGCATGGGTGCTCCCTGTACACAGTGGGTAAGACCACCCGTCCACTATAGTACATACACACATACACCGTCAACAGCATGGGTGCTCCCTGTGCACAGTGGGTAAGACCACCCGTCCACTATAGTACATACACACATACACCGTCAACAGCATGGGTGCTCTCTGTACACAGTGGGTAAGACCATCCGTCCACTATAGTACATACACACATACACCGTCAACAGCATGGGTGCTCCCTGTGCACAGTGGGTAAGACCATCCGTCCACTATAGTACATACACACATACACCGTCAACAGCATGGGTGCTCCCTGTACACAGTGGGTAAGACCACCCGTCCACTATAGTTCATACACACATACACCGTCAACAGCATGTGGGCTCCCTGTGCACAGTGGGTAAGACCATCCGTCCACTATAGTTCATACACACATACACCGTCAACAGCATGTGGGCTCCCTGTGCACAGTAGGTAAGACCATCCGTCCACTATAGTACATACACACATACACCGTCAACAGCATGGGTGCTCCCTGTACACAGTGGGTAAGACCACCCGTCCACTATAGTACATACACACATACACCGTCAACAGCATGGGTGCTCCCTGTACACAGTGGGTAAGACCACCCGTCCACTATAGTACATACACACATACACCGTCAACAGCATGGGTGCTCCCTGTACACAGTGGGTAAGACCACCCGTCCACTATAGTACATACACACATACACCGTCAACAGCATGGGTGCTCCCTGTACACAGTGGGTAAGACCACCCGTCCACTATAGTACATACACACATACACCGTCAACAGCATGGGTGCTCCCTGTACACAGTGGGTAAGACCACCCGTCCACTATAGTACATACACACATACACCGTCAACAGCATGGGTGCTCCCTGTACACAGTGGGTAAGACCACCCGTCCACTATAGTACATACACACATACACCGTCAACAGCATGGGTGCTCCCTGTGCACAGTGGGTAAGACCACCCGTCCACTATAGTACATACACACATACACCGTCAACAGCATGGGTGCTCCCTGTACACAGTAGGTAAGACCATCCGTCCACTATAGTTCATACACACATACACCGTCAACAGCATGTGGGCTCCCTGTGCACAGTGGGTAAGACCATCCGTCCACTATAGTTCATACACACATACACCGTCAACAGCATGTGTGCTCCCTGTACACAGTGGGTAAGACCATCCGTCCACTATAGTTCATACACACATACACCGTCAACAGCATGTGGGCTCCCTGTGCACAGTGGGTAAGACCATCCGTCCACTATAGTTCATACACACATACACCGTCAACAGCATGTGGGCTCCCTGTGCACAGTGGGTAAGACCATCCGTCCACTATAGTTCATACACACATACACCGTCAACAGCATGTGGGCTCCCTGTGCACAGTAGGTAAGACCACCCGTCCACAATAGTTCATACACACATACACCGTCAACAGCATGTGGGCTCCCTGTGCACAGTGGGTAAGACCATCCGTCCACTAGTACATACACACATACACAGTCAACAGCATGGGTGCTCCCTGTGCACAGTGGGTAAGACCATCCGTCCACTATAGTACATACACACATACACCGTCAACAGCATGTGTGCTCCCTGTGCACAGTGGGTAAGACCATCCGTCCACTATAGTACATACACACATACACCGTCAACAGCATGTGGGCTCCCTGTGCACAGTGGGTAAGACCATCCGTCCACTATAGTACATACACACATACACCGTCAACAGCATGTGGGCTCCCTGTGCACAGTGGGTAAGACCATCCGTCCACTATAGTACATACACACATACACCGTCAACAGCATGTGGGCTCCCTGTGCACAGTAGGTAAGACCATCCGTCCACTATAGTACATACACACATACACCGTCAACAGCATGTGTGCTCTCTGTGCACAGTAGGTAAGACCATCCGTCCACTATAGTACATACACACATACACCGTCAACAGCATGTGGGCTCCCTGTGCACAGTAGGTAAGACCATCCGTCCACTATAGTACATACACACATACACCGTCAACAGCATGGGTGCTCCCTGTACACAGTGGGTAAGACCATCCGTCCACGATAGTACATACACACATACACAGTCAACAGCATGAGTGCTCCCTGTGCACAGTGGGTAAGACCACCCGTCCACTATTGTACATACACACATACACCGTCAACAGCATGAGTGTTCCCTGTGCACAGTGGGTAAGACCACCCGTCCACTATAGTACATACACACATACACCGTCAACAGCATGAGTGCTCCCTGTGCACAGTGGGTAAGACCACCCGTCCACTATTGTACATACACACATACACCGTCAACAGCATGGGTGCTCCCTGTGCACAGTGGGTAAAACCACCCGTCCACTATAGTACATACACACATACACCGTCAACACCATGGGTGCTCCCTGTGCACAGTGGGTAAGACCACCCGTCCACTATAGTACATACACACATACACCGTCAACAGCATGGGTGCTCCCTGTGCACAGTGGGTAAGACCACCCGTCCACTATAGTACATACACACATACACCGTCAACAGCATGGGTGCTCCTTGTGCACAGTGGGTAAGACCACCCGTCCACTATAGTACACACATACACAGTCAACAGCATGGGTGCTCCCTGTGCACAGTGGGTAAGACCATCCGTCCACTATAGTACATACACACATACACCGTCAACAGCATGTGTGCTCCCTGTGCACAGTGGGTAAGACCATCCGTCCACTAGTACATACACACATACACCGTCAACAGCATGTGGGCTCCCTGTGCACAGTGGGTAAGACCATCCGTCCACTATAGTACATACACACATACACCGTCAACAGCATGGGTGCTCCCTGTGCACAGTGGGTAAGACCATCCGTCCACTAGTTCATACACACATACACAGTCAACAGCATGTGGGCTCCCTGTGCACAGTAGGTAAGACCATCCGTCCACTATAGTACATACACACATACACCGTCAACAGCATGGGTGCTCCCTGTGCACAGTGGGTAAGACCATCCGTCCACTATAGTACATACACACATACACCGTTAACAGCATGGGTGCTCTCTGTGCACAGTGGGTAAGACCATCCGTCCACTAGCACATACACACATACACCGTCAACAGCATGGGTGCTCCCTGTGCACAGTGGGTAAGACCATCCGTCCACTAGTACATACACACATACACAGTCAACAGCATGGGTGCTCCCTGTACACAGTGGGTAAGACCATCCGTCCACTAGTTCATACACACATACACAGTCAACAGCATGGGTGCTCTCTGTGCACAGTGGGTAAGACCACCCGTCCACTAGTTCATACACACATACACCGTCAACAGCATGGGTGCTCCCTGTGCACAGTGGGTAAGACCACCCGTCCACTATAGTACATACACACATACACCGTCAACAGCATGGGTGCTCCCTGTGCACAGTGGGTAAGACCACCCGTCCACTATAGTACATACACACATACACCGTCAACAGCAGGGGTGCTCTCTGTGCACATTGGGTAAGACCACCCGTCCACTATAGTACATACACACATACACAGTCAACAGCATGGGTGCTCTCTGTGCACAGTGGGTAAGACCATCCGTCCACTATAGTACATACACACATACACCGTCAACAGCATGTGGGCTCCCTGTGCACAGTGGGTAAGACCATCCGTCCACTATAGTACATACACACATACACCGTCAACAGCATGGATGCTCCCTGTACACAGTGGGTAAGACCATCCGTCCACTATAGTACATACACACATACACCTTAACAGCATGGGTGCTCCCTGTGCACAGTGGGTAAGACCACCCGTCCACTATAGTACATACACACATACACCGTCAACACCATGGGTGCTCCCTGTGCACAGTGGGTAAGACCACCCGTCCACTATAGTACATACACACATACACCGTCAACAGCATGGGTGCTCCCTGTGCACAGTGGGTAAGACCACCCGTCCACTATAGTACATACACACATACACCGTAAACAGCATGGGTGCTCCCTGTGCACAGTGGGTAAGACCACCCGTCCACTATAGTACACACACACATACACCGTCAACAGCATGGGTGCTCCCTGTACACAGTGGGTAAGACCATCCGTCCACTATAGTACATACACACATACACAGTCAACAGCATGGGTGCTCCCTGTGGACAGTGGGTAAGACCATCCGTCCACTAGCACATACACACATACACAGTCAACAGCATGGGTGCTCCCTGTGCAAAGTGGGTAAGACCATCCGTCCACTATAGTACATACACACATACACAGTCAACAGCATGGGTGCTCTCTGTGCACAGTGGGTAAGACCATCCGTCCACTAGTACATACACACATACACAGTCAACAGCATGTGGGCTCCCTGTGCACAGTGGGTAAGACCATCCGTCCACTATAGTACATACACACATACACCGTCAACAGCATGGGTGCTCTCTGTGCACAGTAAGTAAGACCATCCGTCCACTATAGTACATACACACATACACCGTCAACAGCATGTGTGCTCTCTGTGCACAGTAGGTAAGACCATCCGTCCACTATAGTACATACACACATACACCGTCAACAGCATGGGTGCTCTCTGTGCACAGTGGGTAAGACCACCCGTCCACTATAGTACATACACACATACACCGTCAACAGCATGGGTGCTCCCTGTGGACAGTGGGTAAGACCACCCGTCCACTATAGTACATACACACATACACCGTCAACAGCATGGGTGCTCCCTGTGCACAGTGGGTAAGACCATCCGTCCACTAGTACATACACACATACACAGTCAACAGCATGGGTGCTCCCTGTGCACAGTGGGTAAGACCATCCGTCCACTAGTTCATACACACATACACCGTCAACAGCATGGGTGCTCCCTGTGCACAGTGGGTAAGACCATCCGTCCACTAGTTCATACACACATACACAGTCAACAGCATGTGGGCTCCCTGTGCACAGTAGGTAAGACCATCCGTCCACTATAGTTCATACACACATACACCGTCAACAGCATGTGTGCTCCCTGTGCACAGTAGGTAAGACCATACGTCCACTAGTACATACACACATACACCGTCAACAGCATGGGTGCTCCCTGTGCACAGTGGGTAAGACCATCCGTCCACTATAGTACATACACACATACACCGTCAACAGCATGGGTGCTCTCTGTGCACAGTGGGTAAGACCATCCGTCCACTATAGTACATACACACATACACCGTCAACAGCATGTGTGCTCCCTGTGCACAGTGGGTAAGACCATCCGTCCACTATAGTACATACACACATACACCGTCAACAGCATGGGTGCTCTCTGTGCACAGTAAGTAAGACCATCCGTCCACTATAGTACATACACACATACACAGTCAACAGCATGGGTGCTCCCTGTGGACAGTGGGTAAGACCATCCGTCCACTATAGTACATACACACATACACCGTCAACAGCATGGGTGCTCCCTGTGCACAGTGGGTAAGACCATCCGTCCACTATAGTACATACACACATACACCGTCAACAGCATGTGGGCTTTCTGTGCACAGTAGGTAAGACCATCCGTCCACTAGTACATACACACATACACCGTCAACAGCATGGGTGCTCCCTGTACACAGTGGGTAAGACCATCCGTCCACGATAGTACATACACACATACACCGTCAACAGCATGTGGGCTCTCTGTGCACAGTGGGTAAGACCATCCGTCCACTAGTACATGTATACACACATACACCGTCAACAGCATGTGGGCTTTCTGTGCACAGTAGGTAAGACCATCCGTCCACTAGTACATACACACATACACAGTCAACAGCATGTGGGCTCCCTGTGCACAGTAGGTAAGACCATCAGTCCACTATAGTACATACACACATACACCGTCAACAGCATGTGGGCTCCCTGTGCACAGTGGGTAAGACCATCCGTCCACTATAGTACATACACACATACACCGTCAACAGCATGGGTGCTCCCTGTGCACAGTGGGTAAGACCATCCGTCCACTAGTACATACACACATACACCGTCAACAGCATGGGTGCTCCCTGTGCACAGTAGGTAAGACCATCCGTCCACTATAGTACATACACACATACACAGTCAACAGCATGAGTGTTCCCTGTGTCACGTTCAATATATCACGTAAGGTGATTATGAACCGGTTAATTACTACTAATTAACTAACCACACCACGGTCCACTCTCGCAGGCATACAATTAAATAGAGTCAACAAAAGTATAAGTTTCAGACGCCTGTTTATGTATAAACTCTCCACCTCCCTCGAGCCTTCACTCAAAATATGTTCCTTTTCCGTTCTCAACACGTAAAAAAACCAGTGTTCACTGACAAAATGCCAATAGTATGTAGAAAATTATAGGAACACGCTGAACCCGTGTAAATATAGTTAAATGCGAATGTTCTGTTCGAAAAGCTCTAGTTCGTGCAGGTGTCACACACCCCAATGAAATCATAGATACGAAAAGACAACGGTGGTCAACGGGGTGCGTACGACATGGTGCACTTAGCTTTATCTCTGCTGCTGCTGCTTAGCCGGTATGCTGGTTAGCCGGTTCGCTGGTTAGCCGGTCCGCTGGTTAGCCGGTTCGCTGGTTAGCCGGTCCGCTGGTTAGCCGGTCTCCTGGTTAGCCGGTCTCCTGGTTAGCGTAGCTTCAACAGTTCCCGCCAGAGTCAGCCGTGCAGATGTTACAGGAACGTAACGAAGCGAAGCGAAGCGAACGAAGGCTGCAAACAGAAAGCATCGGTGCACTAAACATGTCAGCTACCCCTCACCCACCACCTTAAAACATGTCATCTTTAAATACCTCATCGAGCACGTGGGCCTGCACAAAACGGACTTTTTACAACAACAAAACAGCCATTTTCCGTCCTTCTCTCCCTATCTGCAAAAACCATATACAGATTAGTATTTTAGCGTCACAGAGAGTAAATTATGCGCTAACCTGGAAAGAACAACAGAGAGTATTTCATTCCACAACACAGACTCATCAACAGCGTTAAATAATGATTTATTACCTCAAAAGCCTATGATTGTACTCTCAATGGAAGCAAAGTCCGCCTCCTCCCTGGAACAGCCTCTGTTCGTCAACAGTGACCAAAAAACCTCCAGAACCCCTTGTCGAATCCTTATGCGAAAGCCATCGCCGACGAAGGAATGTTGACGACTTGTCCTCAGCAAAATAGTGGCAGTGAGAAAGGAAATAACTGGTGGAAGCTCCCCTAGAGTGCCGAATACAATATTCGGTGAAAAACCATCATACTCTAGAAACTGTGTATTAGATCCTTCCCCTTCTGCCGCTGGGTGTCAAGTGCCCCGTACTTGTGTCTCTCTCAGACAACCTAGCCAATAACACGTGACTGACCTTGTCACAAAACCAGTCCAGCTATACACAATTCTGCCTCCCAAGCAGAAAAAAGACACGAGAAACTCAATCCGTGAAAATCCCGTGCGCGCTGTCAGCGAAAAACCGTCAGCCCTATGACAGCAAAAAAAACCCCACTGTGAAACTCGTGCGCTACAAAACATCCGTGCTCGTTGAGCACTGTCAGCAAACTCTGCTGTAGCCCAATATCACGCACAGGCGCTTTCTATCATAATCGACCAAGAACAGGCACTCCATCGAGTGACACTTTCTTGGTCTCTGTCACCCGATCGTGACACACCTCCCCTCTTCAAGACGAAACCTCGGTTTCGCTCACAGTCATGTTCTCCTCTACAGCCCGAGAGAGAAAGTCAGCTCCAACATTGTTGGCGCCCGGAATGACGCGTACCGTGAATTGGTACGGTTGGAGAATCAACGCCCAGCGCATAAGTCTGGCGTTTGCCAACCTTGCAACCTGAAGATATTGCAGAGGTTGATGGTCCGTCTCCAGACAGAAAGGTCGTCCGTACAGGTACGCTTCGAACTTCTGGATGCCCCAGACAATGGCGAGACACTCGCGTTCAACCGTTGCATACGCTGCCTCGGCCGAGGTCAGCTTACGGCTGGCGAAGCAAACAGGGTGCAAAAATCCCTCTGTCTCCTGAAGCAACACTGCCCCAAGTCCCTTCCCTGAAGCGTCTGTCCTCAGCACGAAGTCCTTGTTCAGGTCTGGTAGTCGGAGAATAGGCTGACTGGTGAGTCGCCTCTTCAGGGTGTTGAATGCGGAGCTGCATTCCTCAGTCCACACTACAACGGTCGGTTGTAGTTTCTTGGTAAGGTTGGTCAGTGGTAGTGCGATTTCGGCAAAGTGCGGGATGAAGCGTCTGTAGAAGCTGGCTAGGCCCAGGAAAGACCTGACTTCTTTCTTCGTGCGCGGTGGCTCCGCCTCCCGAATCTTCTGGATCTTGTCGTCCTCTGGAACGAGCAATCCCTCGCCGACAACATGACCCAGGAAAGACAATTCCCGAAATCCCAAGAAGCACTTGGACGGTTTAGCTCCCAGATTTCCGTCCTTCAACCTTCCGAACACGTCGCGCAGGGCGTCGAGATGTTCAGTCCATGTCTCAGTCGCGATCAGCACATCGTCGATGAAACTGCTGATGTCCTCGCGCTTCAATGGTTCCAAAAGTTTCCTCATCATGCGAGTGAAGACGGCACCTGCATTCTGTAGACCAAAAGGCATGACTGTCCACTGGAACTGGCCGAATGGAGTGGTAAATGCAGTCTTTGGGCGATCTTCCTCGGCAACTGGAATTTGCCAGTATCCCTTGGTGAGGTCTAATTTTGAAAAATACTTGGCCTTGGCCAAGTGACTGAAGAGGTAGTCCACATCAGGCATGGGTTCCGCGTCAAACGCCGTAATCTTGTTCAGCTTCCGGTAGTCGACACAGAACCTGACGCGTCCATCCTTCTTCTTCACAAGCACAATTGGTGAACTGTAGGGAGAGTTCGCTGGCTCGATGACGCCCAACTTCGTCATGTCGGCGATTTCCTTCCTGACCACCTCCTTCTGGGCATGAGGCATGGGATACTGCTTCGTCCTCACTGGCTGTTTCTCCAGCAAGTCGAAGGTAAACTCCTCTAGATGCGTCTGAAGTGGTATGTCTGTAAGGACCCGTGCTGCATCCTTCAGGATCTCTTGCAAGTCCGCCTGCTGGTCGTCCCCAAGATCAGGTGAGATGTGCACGTCCGTGTGATCCTCACTAGCCTCCAGCGGACAAACTGGTACACGTCCTCCTCCCTGTTCTTCCGTTGTCTCGTCCATCACGACAGCAACTGCTTCTGTCACTTTGTCCTTTTCCCCGTAGGCAGTCCTCTCTATGTAGGCGCGCAGCAGGTTGGCGTGGTACAGGCGTGCTTTCCCGTTCATGACGATCCTGTAGTCGTTCTGGCCCACTTTCGCTGTCACCTCAAAAGGTCCTTGCCACTGCAGTTGTAGCTTGTTGTGTTTGACAGGTAGAAGTAGCAACACCCGTTCTCCAATCTTGAAGCTGCGCGGCCGTGCCTTGCGGTCGAATCCTCGCGCGTAACGCTGTGCTGCTCTCCCCAGGTTCTCTTGAGCCAGTTTGCAGGTCTCTTCAATCCTGTTCCTGAGTTCTACGATGTAGGTCGCTGTCGTCTGCACCTCCTCGTCAGCTTCTTCGTCTGTCCAAGCCTGACGCAGGATAGCCATGGGACCGCGTACCTGTCTGCCGTACAACAACTCAAATGGGGAAAAGCCCAAACTCTCCTGAGGAACCTCGCGGTATGCAAAAAGCAGTGCTGGGATGGACCTGTCCCACGTGCGTGGTTTCTCCTGAGCTAGTTTCCTCAGCATGGTCTTCAAGGTGCCATTGAACCTTTCCACCAGTCCGTTGCACTGAGCATGGTAAGGAGTGGTGAAGTGCTGCTCCAGTGATAGCAGTCGTGCTGCCTCCGCCATCACTCCTCCCGTGAACTGCGTGCCTCTGTCGGTGAGTACCTCTGATGGAATTCCCAGCCGGGACCACATAGTAACCAGAGCCTCAGCTACTCGCGTGGCTTCAATCGATTTCAGAGGGATCGCCTCTGGGTATCGAGTAGCGTAGTCCACCATGGTCAAAATGTATCTGTTTCCGTCCTCAGACGCAGGCAAGATGGGCCCGATGATGTCCACTGCCACCCGACGAAAGGGTTCGTCGATGAGCGGCATCTTCTCTAAGGGGACCTTCCTCACCCTTCCTTTGGCAACCACCTTCTGGCACTTATCGCAGGACGCACAGAAACGTCGGACATCCGTGCAGATGCCTGGCCAGTAAAAGTGGCGCCAGACACGATCCGTGGTCTTCTTGGTACCAAGATGACCTCCCAGAATCGAGTCGTGTGCCGTTGCCATGACACCCTCGCGAAACTCGCGAGGCACGACAACCTGTTTGAATGTACCTTCTTGGTTGCTGAACTCCCGGTAGAGCAACTTCTTGTCCCTGAGGAACCTTGACCTCCCATGCTTCCCGCTCAGCTTCACCTTCCCCGACTTCGCGTGCTCCCGAGGAGTCGCTAATGTCGGATCAGATGCCTGAGCCTTCGCGAGAAGCGCGGGGGTCACGTTCCCCAGGGCAGCTCGTGCAGCAGGTAGGGGTTTGAGAGGTTTGTCCTCTCGCTCCGCCTGTGCCCGCGTGAGCACTGAAATGACGTCGGGAGACCGATAAACGGGAACCTCCCTGGTGACGCCGTCCACAAACTGAACCCGGTTCCCAATGAGCAGGTCGCATGGAGGATCGTCCATGACGACGGCCACAATGGTCCCCGTGAACAACGGTGTTACGACCTTGATCACTGCCGTGTTCAAGTCGTAAGCGTGAGATGCCTCGGCCATTCTCACCCTGATGCTGTCTCCTGTGTAGGCCATAGCTGGAACTAGACTCGCCCGAACCACTATCATGTCTGCCCCTGTGTCCCGCAGACCTTCGCCCTTCACTCCGTTAACGTAGACGTTGCAGTGGGGCTGGAAATGTTTCCTGGAGCACGGAACGCAGAGTTGTGGAATTGTGCATGAGCTCGTGACGTCCCTTAACTCCTCACTGCCAACAAAGTGTACGCCCTTCTGGTCAGCCTGTCTCCTGTGGCAGTCCTTCTTCACGTGGCCCCGCTTGTTGCAGTAATAACACTGGATGTCAGTTCTGGAACTTGATCCTTTGTGTCCCTGATCGTCCTTCCCGTCCTTGGGTCCTGAAGAACCTGAATTTCCCGATTTTCCCGGCCGTGAGCCTGAAGATTTGCCAGAGATCGCCTGGGCGTCCTCGTGTACTCTGATCCAGTCGGCTGCTTCCTGAGTAGTCTTAGGCTGGTGTTCCTGCACAAAGGTCACCACCTCAGGTCGCAGGCTGGACATCAGTTGTTCCATGACTATGAGGTCGGCAAGGTCGTCGACTGTCCAGTTCTTCTCGGCCATCTCCACCCAGCGCCGCAGGTAGAGATTAAGGCGTGCCACAAACTGATGGCTCAGCTCGCCGCTCAGTCTCTTGCTGTTACGCAGACGTCGTCTGTAGGCTTCCGCAGTCAGGTTGAAGCGCTGGAGTAACGCCTTCTTTAGTGCCTGATAGTCTCTCGCCTCGTCGTCATCCAAAGCGTTGTAGAGCTGCAATGCGCGCCCTTTTAAGCAGGTGCTAAGGCGGCTAGCCCACGTGGCCTCTTCCCACTTCTGGTCAGATGCAATGCGCTCAAACCGGCGTAAAAAATCGTCGAGCTCGTCCTTGTCATCGTCGAACGTCGGCAGTCTCGTACGGTCGGCAACAAACGTCGGCGCGCTAGCCTGAGTAAGCGTACCCTTCTCGGCCTGTAGCCTAGCTAGCTCTAGCTGGTGATCGCGATCCGCCTGTTTGTCCTGTCTGTCACGTTCGGCCTGTCGTTCCTGTCTGTCAAGCTCGTCTTTCTTATCCTGTCGGTCACGTTCGGCCTGTCGTTCCCTTTCTTGTCTGTCTCGTTCATCTTTCTCTTTCTTTTCTTGTCTGTCTCGTTCATCTTTCTCTTTCCGTTCTTGTCTGTCACGTTCGTCTTGTCGTTCCTGTCTGTCTCGTTCTGCCTGTCGTTCCCTTTCTTGTCTGTCAAGTTCGTCTTTCTTGTCCTGTCGGTCACGTTCTTCTTTTCTTGTCAGTCGCTCAAATTCTTCCTTCCGTTCTACTTCTAAGCGTTTTAGAACGCTTCGGGCTCTAGCGCGTGCGTCTCGCTCAGTCGGTTGCTCGCTCCCAGGAGTCTCGAAAGTTATTCTCCTCGTAGGAGATCCCCCCGTAGCCATGGTTAGTTTAGCAAAGCTTTATCACAAAAGTAAGTCTAACGCAGCTACAGCTAGAACACGCGGTGATGAAATGGATACAAAAATCCAGCAACCGGAAAATGCAGAAGAAAAATCCAAACGGTGTAGAACAAAACGCGTAGCCTACTTTATGGCTGCTTTTTGCGGTGAAACAAAGTGTTTCCCACAGCCGTGGCCTACTTTATCGGCTGCTTTTTGCGGTGAAACAGAGTGTCTCCCACAGCCTTGGTTAGGACAGAAGTCCTCGGACCCTTCCCCCCCAAAATTCCAACAAAGTCAAAATATGGAGAAAAATCCAAGTAAAACAAGACGGTAGAAATGTAACCTGTTACAGAATGCGAAACAACAATGTAGAGAAAACTGAGTAAAACGAATAACAAATCCGCTAACCCCGCTCAGCTCTCTGCAACGGAAAACTCTGAACGTATAACAACAAAGATTCACAAACAAAGGAAAGGGAAGTAATCACAGTTAGCGCATACAATAACTCACAAATTACAATTTACATTTCCTGCAAGATGTGAATCGCTTAAGGTGTGGTATATGATCAAAACTATACAAAAAAGGGTAGCACCAAGCAGAAAATAAGTCGAGCACTGACGAGATTATCTGCTCTTAGTTATCCTTAATTGGTGGGTCTTTATCAGTTGGAAATTAACTGAGTAAATCCCGGCTTGGCCCCCATGTGTCACGTTCTAATATATCACTTAAGGTGATTATGAACCGGTTAATTACTACTAATTAACTAACCACACCACGATCCACTCTCGCAGGCATACAATTAAATAGAGTCAACAAAAGTATAAGTTCCAGACGCCTGTTTATGTATAAACTCTCCACCTCCCTCGAGCCTTCACTCAAAATATGTTCCTTTTACGAGTCAACAAAAGTATAAGTTCCAGACGCCTGTTTATGTATAAACTCTCCACCTCCCTCGAGCCTTCACTCAAAATATGTTCCTTTTACGTTCTCTCACTGACAAAATGCCAATAGTATGTAGAAAATTATAGGAACACGCTGAACCCGTGTAAATATAGTTAAAATGCGAATGTTCTGTTCGAAAAGCTCTAGTTCGTGCAGGTGTCACACACCCCACGTTGTCACTACTCCAATGAAATCATAGATACGAAAAGACAACGGTGGTCAACGGGGTGCGTACGACATGGTGCACTTAGCTTTATCTCTGCTGCTGCTGCTTAGCCGGTATGCTGGTTAGCCGGTTCGCTGGTTAGCCGGTCCGCTGGTTAGCCGGTGGTTAGCCGGTCCTCTGGTTAGCCGGTCTCCTGGTTAGCCGGTCTCCTGGTTAGCGTAGCTTCAACAGGTCCCGCCAAAGTCAGCCGTGCAGATGTTACAGGAACACGTAACAAAGCGAAGCGAAGCGAACGAAGGCTGCAAACAGAAAGCATCGGTGCACTAAACATGTCAGCTACCCCTCACCCACCACCTTAAAACATGTCATCTTTAAATACCTCATCGAGCACGTGGGCCTGCACAAAACGGACTTTTTACAACAACAAAACAGCCATTTTCCGTCCTTCTCTCCCTATCTGCAAAAACCATATACAGATTAGTATTTTAGCGTCACAGAGAGTAAATTATGCGCTAACCTGGAAAGAACAACAGAGAGTATTTCATTCCACAACACAGACTCATCAACAGCGTTAAATAATGATTTATTACCTCAAAAGCCTATGATTGTACTCTCAATGGAAGCAAAGTCCGCCTCCTCCCTGGAACAGCCTCTGTTCGTCAACAGTGACCAAAAACCTCCAGAACCCCTCGTCGAATCCTTATGCGAAAGCCATCGCCGACGAAGGAATGTTGACGACTTGTCCTCAGCAAAATAGTGGCAGTGAGAAAGGAAATAACTGGTGGAAGCTCCCCTAGAGTGCCGAATACAATATTCGGTGAAAAACCATCATACTCTAGAAACTGTGTATTAGATCCTTCCCCTTCTGCCGCTGGGTGTCAAGTGCCCCGTACTTGTGTCTCTCTCAGACAACCTAGCCAATAACACGTGACTGACCTTGTCACAAAACCAGTCCAGCTATACACAATTCTGCCTCCCAAGCAGAAAAAAGACACGAGAAACTCAATCCGTGAAAATCCCGTGCGCGCTGTCAGCGAAAAACCGTCAGCCCTATGACAGCAAAAAAAAAACCCACTGTGAAACTCGTGCGCTACAAAACATCCGTGCTCATTGAGCACTGTCAGCAAACTCTGCTGTAGCCCAATATCACGCACAGGCGCTTTCTATCATAATCGACCAAGAACAGGCACTCCATCGAGTGACACTTTCTTGGTCTCTGTCACCCGATCGTGACACCCTGTGCACAGTAGGTAAGACCATCCGTCCACTATAGTACATACACACATACACCGTCAACAGCATGGGTGCTCCCTGGGCACAGTCGGTAAGACCATCCGTCCACTATAGTACATACACACATACACAGTCAACAGCATGGGTGCTCTCTGTGCACAGTGGGTAAGACCATCCGTCCACTATAGTACATACACACATACACCGTCAACAGCATGGGTGCTCCCTGTGCACAGTGGGTAAGACCATCCGTCCACTAGTACATACACACATACACAGTCAACAGCATGTTGGCTCCCTGTGCACAGTAGGTAAGACCATCCGTCCACTAGTACATACACACATACACCGTCAACAGCATGTGGGCTCCCTGTGCACAGTGGGTAAGACCATCCGTCCACTATAGTACATACACACATACACCGTCAACAGCATGTGGGCTCTCTGTGCACAGTAGGTAAGACCATCCGTCCACTAGTACATACACACATACACCGTCAACAGCATGTGGGCTCCCTGTGCACAGTGGGTAAGACCATCCGTCCACTATAGTACATACACACATACACAGTCAACAGCATGTGGGCTCCCTGTGCACAGTGGGTAAGACCATCCGTCCACTAGCACATACACACATACACCGTCAACAGCATGAAAGCTCCCTGTGGACAGTGGGTAAGACCATCCGTCCACTAGCACATACACACATACACCGTCAACAGCATGGGTGCTCCCTGTGCACAGTGGGTAAGACCACCCGTCCACTAGTTCATACACACATACACAGTCAACAGCATGTGTGCTCCCTGTGGACAGTGGGTAAGACCATCCGTCCACTAGTTCATACACACATACACCGTCAACAGCATGTGGGCTCCCTGTGCACAGTGGGTAAGACCACCCGTCCACTAGTTCATACACACATACACAGTCAACAGCATGTGTGCTCCCTGTGGACAGTGGGTAAGACCACCCGTCCACTAGTTCATACACACATACACCGTCAACAGCATGTGGGCTCCCTGTGCACAGTGGGTAAGACCACCCGTCCACTAGTTCATACACACATACACAGTCAACAGCATGTGTGCTCTCTGTGCACAGTGGGCATGTTTTGTGGAATCAATGTTGAAAAAGTCACTGGCTGCTTTTTAAGAAATTAATGCACACACACACACACACAATCTAAACCCAACACAGCAAGCAGTCAGGGGGTTGAGTTGTGGGTGGGTGTCCAAGTGGCGGGATAGTCTTATCCCATGTGATGTGAAGGCCTGGCAAGATCCCAGATGGTCAGCCCAGCTGTTTACACGGGAAACTCAGTTTCGTGTGTGTGTGTGTGTGGGGGGTATGTGCGTGCGTGGGTGTGTGCGTGTGTGTGTGTGTGTGTGTGCGTGTGTGTGTGTATGTGTGTGTGTGTGTGTGTGTGCGCGCGCGCGCGTGCATGCGTGTATGTGCGTGCGTGCGTGCGTGCGTGCGTGTGTGTGTGTGTGTGTGTTTGGAAAAATGAACTACGAACAAAAGATTCATCTTAAAGTCAGGGAATATTTGTCTAAATTTGCACCTTTTGTAAAGAAGAAACTGCGAACACGATATTGCTTTTTTTCAGTGCTTGACGTTTGATACATATACAATAATTAAGTCAAATGGAAACAGAGTGGGTAACTTGAATACTAGGTGAAGCATGAAATTCGTGAACCAATACGATATTTGTCCTTGAAATGAAGGAAATTACGACATGAATAAGTTTTCGTGGCCGCGGCCTGTTCTTAGAAACGTAACTGTTGCGACAAAAGAGCCGAACGGGCAAGGCCTGTTTAAATATGAGGCGACCGAGTTGCAAAAAGCAATATTGAAATTATATCGGACATGATTCCTATGTTAATCGTCTTTTCCTTGTACTTGCATAATAACTTACCATTTACGAGTAAGTTGTGTCACAAAGTGCTTGCGAAGTCAACATGATACCCGCCCCAGAGAAAGTAGCCACGGTCTACAACAGGTAAGCGAGGTCGCCGTCAGGTGTGGTCCGCCTGCTGACGAACCCGCTCACCTGTCGTTGTGTGGCAGGTAGCAAACTTTCAACTTTTTTTCTGGCGGGTTGGAGCGATGGCGGATGAGGAAGTGGGGGGTGGGGTGGTGGTTGTGTTGGTGGTGGTGGTATTTATGAGGCTGATATTGAAATTTGGTTCTGTGTGACCAGGTTTTGTGTGTGTGTGAATACGAATACGAATACGAATAAACTTTATTGTCATGAAACATAGCGTTTATAAGACACGGGAAGATAAATAACCAAATAATTACATGGTTTCTTTTTTTTGGAAGCAATTATATACAAATTCTCCCAATTTAGTTTGTACTTTGTCTACTTTGTGTGTGTGTGTGTGTGTGTGTGTGTGTGTGTGTGTGTGTGTGTGTGTGTGTGTGTGTGTGTGTGTGTGTGTGTGTTGTTGTTGTTGTTGTTGTAGTTGTTGTTGCATGCATTTTTCTTTGTATGCTCGTTTGTTTGTTTGTTTGCTCCTCATTTGTTTTCGTCTGGTCGGTTGTCTGCAAACACGCTTCATTTTCTTGTATTGCTGAGACTGTGGATTTCGAACATGTGTATGTGTATGATGTATATTTCCCTTTTAACCGCTTGCTTCTCTGCAGCCCTTTCACCTTTCCCAATTCCTCTCTTTCCAGATCTGTGTCTGTCTTTGTAAATATGTGCCAGGGCAATGAGCCTGCGAGGAATACAATTTTTGTGTCTGTTCTTTCACGATTTAATAAGGTGACCCTATAACCACATTCCTCTGGAGAAAAAAAGAAAAAGAAAAGCAGGCTCTATCTACATAGCTGTCTTTCAACCGCCTTTTTACCATCATTTTACGATTCTCTTAAAATTCCAACCTCAACGCACCTAACGATGTGTTTTGCCAAAACATGTTTAAGTTCAAAACCAAACCCTCTCACACCCCGTACAGAAAACAGCAAAGATACGAGTCCGCCACAGGAAAACGCCCTCACTCGAAGTAAAAAGAAGAAGTTTGTACTGAAAGAATCCTGTCTCATAATTTCAAAGTAAGACGGCATGCAGACAACACCAGTCCGTTTTGAAAGCAAAAGCATGTGACACCAGGGTGTTAAGAGTGCGTGCCATTTCGTGCAAGGTCCCATTCCCGCTTCATGCTTCACTACAGTGTGGAAACTGACGAATCGCTGGCTTCAAATCCGTGACTCGCTATGCATGCTAACTTCTTACCCCCCCCCCCCCCCCCCCCCCCCCCATTCCGTATACTCTCCTCTGTTTCTCTCCTACTTTGTTGTTCAGTTGTATTTTCTGCGCATGCCTTCTTAATGCGCTTCGAAAGAACAAACTAATGTAAAGTACCCTTTTGACTGCTCATGTTCTGCTTTGTTCTGTTAGTGTTTTGAACAAAATGTGGACCTACGTTCTTGGATTAGTGCAAAAGGGTTACTGTGACATCAACGTTATGTTTAGGTGCACAAAAGAATGGACAAAAATCATCCTGTCATTGTTTGGATTCAAAGTTTCGTATAAACCTCATGTGACAAGTAATGAGTATGTCAGTATATTTTCTGCACTTCTTTACTTGCGTCTAAGCATGTTGAGAAAGCTGGAATAATAACCTGCTTCCGGGGCGGATCAGTTCGTTTTAGGGGGGGGGGGGGTTTCAAAAGTATATTGTGAAGATATGGGTCCCGGTGTGAAGGCGCGAAGCGCCGAGCCGACGGCGCAAAGCGCCTAGCTTGGCTAGGGGGGTCCGGGGGCATGCCCCCCGAAAATTTTTGAAAAAAAGGATGCAAAATGGTGCAATCTGGTGCATTCTGAGGAGGGTCATTACCAGTTTCAGGCAGCAGATTTTGTCACTGATTAATACCCCAAAAATTTAAACTCAACCCAAAAAAACACACAACAATATTTTTATTTTTTGGCTGGGGGGGGGGGGGGGGGTCCGGAAACCCCAGAACCCCCCCCCCCCCTTATTTCTAAGCCCTATATTATCTGTTATGGCTTCTCAAAGGCCAGAACATACAGACAGACAAAAGCCGCCAGACCCCATCACAAACAGAACTCTACAATCCACAGGTGTTGCCTCCACACACACACACACACACACACACACACACCAACACACACACACACATACGCACACGCACGCACACACACACACACACACACACACACCAACACACACACACACGCACACACACACGGCCTCGTGTTGAATATTGAAGGGAAAGAACCCAAGAAATCAACGTCTTGCTTCCGTGTTGCGTTATCCCCTACACTTTTGCAAGGCCATTATTTGTTTAAATTAGACCTGTGGAGTACTTGTTATCAGCTAACAAAAAACAAAATAAACCAGAGCGTCTGGAGACATTTGTCTAAATCCTTTTTGAAGTTTCATCCGTCAATCGCCACAGGCTTTTGGTTTGTTAAAGGAAGTCTCTCTCTCTCTCTCTCTGTCTCTCTCTGTCTCTCTCTCTCTCTCTCTCTCTCTCTCTCTCTCTCTCTCTCTCTCTCTCTTGCTCTCTCCATCTTTCTTAATCTCTATGTCCCACTTTATATTTTTCCAAACCCCCCTCTCTCTCCCTCCCTCTTCCACCCCCCACCCCCCCACCCCCACCCCACCCTCTTTCTCTTTTAACATCATCTCCACCTCCGCTTGTCACCCAGACCCTTTTTGCTCTACCCCCCCCCCCCCCTTTTTTTTTATAAAAGCAAAACGAAACCGGATCTGAAAACGATATGTCAGAGATTGTCGCCACGAGCGGGTAATCAAGGGATTTGGAGCGGTCAAACAGAAACACTCGGGTATTACATACAACCGTCAGAAACGTAGTAGCCGATAAGCTACAAATAGTGCAACATACACCAAAGAGGAAGCCAGGATAAGAATCTGTCCTGATTAAACAAACCTTATTCTGGGTAGGTTTGGGTGCAGAGAAAAACAAAGGCTTAATTTATCGCGCTTTGTGCGTCTTTCTGTAAGTCATCGTAGTTTTTATTTCGAAACATAATAGGCTTCGTGTTCGGTGACTGAAGTAACAGTGGACGTTACACTTCTCTCTGCCTCCTCCTGATTCTGTCGCATCCTCTTTTTGTCTGACTGTCTCAGTCTCTCAGTCTCTCAATCACGCACACAGACTCGGACACACAATCGCGCACACGTTCACACATACACGAAAACACACACGCACACACACTATAAGAAACACACGCGTGCATAAAAAAAGCGATTAAAACCACAGGGATACAAAAACAGTCAAGCACAAATCATATCAAGATAAAAGTTGTATTTATTTGAAAGATTGTAGTCTAATTCATTGACATATGAGTGATACTCTTGCAGGAAGACACTCACACATTATATTTCTCTCTCAAATAAGGACTTGTTTTAGATACCGTATGTATTTCATAGGATATACACGCTTTCGTCTTCATTTAACCGTTGTTGTTTTTTAAAGCCAAGCACTCGTGTCATTCGCATAAGAAGGGCTTGTTTTAGATATCGCATTTGATATGGTATATACGGTTTCTCTTCTGAACAAAAAAGGCCAGGCATAAATCTCTCATTCAGATGATAAAGGATACTTAAATCTTCAATCTCCACTCCTCAAGAGCACACAAAAAAACATTCAGTAACGATAACGCATCTGAGCAAACAGTTAAGAATACAGCGAGAATTCATTCATTTGACGCCACGGCTGGGGACGTGACACGCTGAATACAACGCAGAACTGTGTTTTCACAAACAATTTCATGGACTTGTCATTTTCTCATCAATATTGTTGGGGAACTGGGTGCAAAATTTACATAAATGTTCGCCGGCATGGTGTCGTTTACTGTCTGACCCGAGCGCGGTTCATTCATAGGAATAACTGATTTTATTTCCCCCCTTCGTGACTGCGAGTAGTAGGGGGATATATTTTGATGTCTGCTTTTGAATGGTGTGGTATATATGATGTTACTAGAAGTGTGTAGACATGGCCGGACATGGCTGTAGACATCTATCTATATATATATATATATACGACTAGTGTCTGTGTGTCTGTCTGTCTGTGTGTCTGTGCGCGATGCGCGGCCAAGGTTCTCGATGGATCTGTTTCAAATTTGGTGATCATATTCAGGTACACCCTGGACACAACCTGGTCGATGAGATATTTCAACACGTGCTCTCAGCGCGCAGCGCTGTGCGCGCTGAACCGATTTTGGTTTTTTTGGGTCTGGATCCACTACCAGTAACTCTTCCTTATCTTCTCCAGTGTTTTCAGCCGCGATTATCTCCCTTCCTCCGTGTGGCGTCAATCCATATTCCCGTTACTTCGTTACTATTTTTAGAAGGTCACTGCACGTTACTATTTTTAGAAGGTCTCCAGTGTTTTGCGCGTTTATCTCCTTTCCTTCGTGCGCCGGCGAAGCCGGCGTCCGGGTCCCAGGCGCAGCCTGGTATTCGGCTCTACTTCTTCCCGGCGAAGACGGTACCCGGCGAAGCGGGTAATCATCTAGTATATATATATATATACGACTAGTGTCTGTCTGTATGTCTGTCTGTGCGCGATGCGCGGCCAAGGTTCTCGATGGATCTGTTTCAAATTTGGTGATCATATTCAGGTACACCCTGGACACAACTTGGTCGATGAGATATTACAACACGTGCTCTCAGCGCGCAGCGCTGTGCGCGCTGAACCGATTTTGTTTTTTTGTGTCTGGATCCACTACCAGTAACTCTTACTTATCTTCTCCAGTGTTTTCAGCCGCGATTATCTCCCTTCCTCCGTGTGGCGTCAATCCATATTCCCGTTACTACGTTACTATTTTTAGAAGGTCACTGCACGTTACTATTTTTAGAAGGTCTCCAGTGTTTTGCGCGTTTATCTCCTTTCCTTCGTGCGCCGGCGAAGCCGGCGTACACCCGGCAAAGCCAGGTCCAAGGCGCAGCCTGGTATTCGGCTCTACTTCTTCCCGGCTCTACTTCTTCCCGGCGAAGCCGGTACCCGGCGAAGCGGGTAATCATCTAGTCTATATATATATATACGGCTTGTGTCTGTCTGTCTGTCTGTGTGTTCGCGATGCACGGCCAAAGTTCTCGATGGATCTGCTTCAAATTTGGTGGGCATATTCAGGTAGACCCCGGACACAACCTGGTCGATGAGAATTTTCAACACGTGCTCTCAGTGCGCACCGTACCGCTGAACCGATTTTGGTTTTTCTGTAGATCCACTACATCCATTCCCAGTAACTCTTCCCTATCTTCTCCAGTGTTTTGCGCGTTTATCTCCCTTCCTTCGTGTGGCGTCAATCCACATTCCCGTTATTATTTTTAGAAGGTCACTGCACTGTCCAGAACGCGGCTTTCCTTGCATGTACCCGTAAATTGTCCTCACTGTAAAAGTGCAAAGGTCGAATCTATTTATCGAAAAATCCACTGTCATCTATCTCTATATATATTTATATATATAGATAGATATATACCGCTTCTGTGTGTGTGTGTGTGTGTGTGTGTGTGTGTGTGTGTGTGTGTGTGTGTGTGTGTGTGTGTGTGTGTGTGTGTGTGTGTGGAGGCAACACCTGTGGATTGTAGAGTTCTGTTTGTGATGGGGTCTGGCGGCTTTTGTCTGTCTGTATGTTCTGGCCTTTGAGAAGCCATAACAGTTAATATAGGGCTTAGAAATAAGCTCTAAAATTCTCAATTCCGTTTGAGAGGACTTCGCCTTCAAAGGTGATTGTGGTGTTTCGGCACTCGGTTACATTTGACGTCGTCGACAGGGATGGGACTCGACATGATATGTTCAGGAATGGCGTTATGGCCACTGAATCATTTTCGTGCTGTTCCCATTCCACCAACCTGGGAGGGACCTAAGCTTGGCGGGTCCATGGTTCGGAACTTTGGGGACAAAGTTCATTCAAAGGGGGTCGAGTGTGACAGGGAGACTACCGTCGCCCTTCACAGCAGACTCTGCAGAGTTGTTCGCCTTAGAAGTTGTGAGCTATTTATAGCTAGCTCGCCAGGCAACACCTGTGGATTGTAGAGTTCTGTTTGTGATGGGGTCTGGCGGCTTTTGTCTCTCTGTATGTTCTTGCCTTCCTTTCAGTGGGCACAAACTGGTGGATGATAATGTTCAACACGTGCTCTAAGACGGCGAACCGCCACGCTGTCTATCTCTGTCTCGCGATTCACCATTCCTCTAGTCTATATATATATATATCTATATATATATATACGACTTGTGTCTGTGTGTCTGTGTGTTTGTGTGTTTGTGTATTTGTGTATTCGCCATGCACGGCCAAAGTTCTCGATGGATCTGCTTCAAATTTGGTGGGCATATTCAGGTAGACCCGGGACACGACACAACCTGGTCGATATTTCAACACGTGCTCTCAGCGCGCAGCGCGGAACCGATTTTGGTTCCACCTCAGCTATTTTGGTTCCACCTCAGCTACCCGGGCCCCCATACCGACACACCATAGCCGCTACACCACATCACAACGCCAAAGTTCTCGGTGGATCTTTTTCAAATTTGGACACCGTATTCAGCTACACCCCGGACACAATATCATCGATGAGATATTTCAACACGTGCTCTCAGCGCGCAGCGCTGAACTCATTTTCGTTTTTGTGTTCATTTCACCATTATAAGTAACTCTTCCTTATCTTCTCCAGTGTTTGGCGTTTATCTCCCTTCCTTCGTGTGGCTTTCCCGTTCAGTTGTAAGTTACTACACTGCGCTGTCCACTGCGCTGAGCGTCTTCGGATATTCCCGGCGTTCTGTTACTGTTATTATTTTTAGAAGGTCAACGCAGTGTACAGAACGTAAATTGGACCCGTAAATTATCCTCACTGTAAAAGTGCAAAGGTCGAATCAATTTATAGCCACGCGAAAAATACACTGTCATCTATCTCTCTATAGATACGGCTTCTCTGTGTTTTTGTGTGTGTGTGTGTGAGTGTGTGTGTCTCTATGTAAGCAACACCTGTGCATTGTTCAGTTCTGTTTGTGATGTGGTCTGGCGGCTTTTGTGTAATTTTATGTACTGGCCTTCCTTTGAGAAGCCATAACTTGCTCAGTCCTGTTTGAGTGGAGTTCGCCTCCAAAGGTGATTAACACGGTTACATTCGTCGACAAGGATGGGACTCGATATGGTCAGGATTGGCATTATGGCCACTGAATCATTTTCGTGCTGTTCCCATTCCACGAATCTGGGAGGGACCTAAGCTTGGCGGGTCCATTGTTCGGACCCGGCGAAGCCGGCGTACGGCTCTAAGTACTTCTTCCCGGCGAAGCCGGCTACCCGGGTATTCATTCTAGTATATATATATATACGACTTGTGTGTGTCTGTGTGTCTGTGTGTGTTCGCGATGCACGGCCAAAGTTCTCGATGGATCTGCTTCAAATTTGGTGGGCATATTCAGGTAGACCCCGGACACAACCTGGTCGATGAGAATTTTCAACACGTGCTCTCTGCGCGCAGCGCTGAACCGATTTTGGTTTTTCTGTTCATCTTCCCAGATCCGTTCCCAGTAACTCTTCCTTATCTTCTCCAGTGTTTTGCGTTTATTTCCCTTCCTTCGTGTGGCGTCAATCCATATTCCCGTTACTATTTTTAGAAGGTCACTGTCCACAACGCCGCCGGCGTACGGTGCGCCACTCACCCGGCGAAGCCGGGTATTCGGCGAAGCGGGTATTCATCTAGTCTATAATTATATATATACGACTTGTGTCTGTGTGTGTGTGTGTGTGTGTGTGTGTGTGTGTGTGTGTGTGTGTGTGTGTGTGTGTGTGTGTGTGTGTGTGTGTGTGTGTGTGTGAGTGTGTGTGTGTGTATGTGATCGCGAATACAGGTATTCGGTATTATACAGGTATTCGGTATTCGGCGAAGCCGGCTACCCGGCGAAGCGGGTATTCATCTAGTCTATAATTATATATATACGACTTGTGTCTGTGTCTGTGTGTGTGTGTCTGTGTGTGTGTGTGTGTGTGTGTGCGTGCGTGCTTGTGTGTGTGCGTGAGTGTGTGTGTGTGAGTGTGTGTGTGTATGTGATCGCGATGCACGGCAAAGTTCTCTATGGATCTGCTTCAAATTTGGTGGGCATATTCAGGTACACCCCGGACACAATCTGGTCGATGAAAATTTTCAACACGTGCTCTCAGCGCGCAGCGCTGAACCGATTTTGGTTTTTCTGTTCATCCATTCCCAGTAACTCTTCCTCATCTTCTCCAGTGTTTTGCGTTTATCTCCCTTCCTTCGTGTGGCGTCAATCCATATTCCCGTTACTATTTTTAGAAGGTCACTGTCCACAACGCTCAATCCATATACCCGTTACTATTTTTAGAAGGTCACTGTCCACAACGCTCCTCATCTTCTCCAGAGTTTTGCGCGTTTATCTCCCTTCCTTCGTGTGGCGTCAATCGCGTACGGTGCGCCACTCACCCGGCGAAGCCGGGTATTCGGCTCTACTTCTTGCCGGCGAAGCCGGATACTTGGCGAAGCGGGTATTCATCTAGTAGATAATATATATATATATATATTACCCCCTTTACCTTCCCTCACCAACCTCCATCCAAGCCTCTCTCCTCGTTTCAATTTTTACCTTTTCTTATTTCACCTCCCCCCCCCCACACACACACACACACTCCGCCCACACACAGCCTCCCATTTCCCCCCATGCTGTTCGTTCTTATGTGACCTTTCCCGTTGTCCTGCCCCTCACTCTCTTCATAGTTTTGTGTCTGCATTGCGGCATTTCGTTATTTTGCATTGTTTTGTGTTGTAAAATTTACGACTATTTGCAAAACCGGACTTGTTGTTGAATGTTTGTCTTTATTGTCGTGAAAGAAGTATAGATCAATAAGCCGTTATTTTACTAATACAAGCAG
>NC_090256.1:52205041-52211595 GCF_037325665.1 Littorina saxatilis | reverse complement strand
CTAATACAAGCAGGGATATTGCTACAAATTCATTCTTCAGCATCAATAGGACATTTGACCGCTTTCAGAAAGTGTAATAGGACATTATGAATTTGCGCCAAACAGCTTATAACACATTCCATGGAATTGTTCCAAAGTCATGCGCCCACACACACACGCACACACACACACGCACACACACGCACACACACACACACACACACACACACCCACGCGCGCGTGTTGTAGAACACACACATAATATAGTAAATATATCAACACAGTGTGCGTATAGTGTTGTATTTGTTTAGTTTCAAAGAAACCACAAAAAACTGAGAAACCAACATGAACAACTTCAGAGCTCTTACTTTGATTACAAACTGCATGATTTGGATAAAAGTTGAAAAACAAAATGATCGGTTTGATCTGATGCTAATCTTTTGCAGGCTTTAGTTGTTTTTTTCAGCGGCATAATTCAGTGCTTCGCTCGTATCGAAAACAAAAGCAGACGACAAATTTAGTCAGTTGGAGTTGTCTCCCGTACTCCTGTAGCATGCACTGATCTAAAAATAATCCAATATTTTTAGATCAGTGCGCTGCACCGAGACGGTTATACCCAAACGGCGCATACCGCAAACGGTTCGGGAATTTCCGACAAAAGAAAAGATCCGCACGCGGCACTGGCAACTTCAGTGACAGCTGAACACGAGAGCGTTCGGTCTTTTAGAAGATTTGTATCTTGAAATGAAAATTAACGAATATCGCGCTGTCCGAAGGAATGGAGTACATATCGGACAATGACCACGCTCAGGCTAAAACGATAGGACATCTGACCGACATGCGGCAATGTGAATCGGACATTATTTTGGGGATTTTCATCGTTAGGCCTATATGTCCGATGTCCGACGCCTGACGACATCCCTGATACAAGTTTCAAATGGTTGGTGTTTTGTTTTGTTTTTTGTAAGTGGTATTTTTTTTACAATTATTTTCTTCCTCTTATACTCATAATATAATCTTTTGGTTTAAACAAGATTTTATTAAAGAAATACAGGGTGGCATGTATATGCGATACAGACAGTTGTGACCACACAACAAGCTAAGCTTATATTAAGTGTGGTTATAAATATGTACATTTAGATAGGAAATATTATTTCAAGTGATGTCGAGGTCAGAGAATTGCTCATACCCTTGTTAGAAATGTAAAACAGACAAGATACATTTTTTACAATAAAAAAGAAGAAAAAATATAACAACAAAAGTATCGGGGAGATATGAGTCGGTAAGGTGGGTATACAGGGGAGGGGGGGGGGGGGGGGGGTCAGAGAGACGATGACTGTCACAGACTTGCCAATTAAATTTTCTGCAGCAGCAATAATTTCGTCCAAAGTGTTGTCCAAACTAATTAAGCTGAGGTTAGTCATGTGAATACACAGAAAAACCTTAAGCAAGATTCACTCAAGCTTGACTTTCAGTAAAATCGTTAAACAACATGACCTACCAATAATCGGATACTGGATCATTAACATGGTGACCACTGGGTAATCAAAATCTATCACTTAACCTTATAAAACTATGTACCTTTTCGAATATTTCAATGTTTTCGGTAAGACGTAGGTTTGGCAGACCAAATAATAAACATTGTACATTTTGATGATCATTCAGTAATGTGTGTATTGTTAGCCTTCGGACATCATCGTAATTGCTACAAAATAATAAATAATGTTCAACATCTTCATTACGATATCCGCACTCACAAGTCGGGTTATCACTTAAGTGGCGTTTCATCATATCATCATTTAAATCGCTCATTTCTAATCTTAATCTACAGTGTATAATTCCTTCTTTTCTCTTACCATAATAATATTGAGGAGGAACTTTACTATCTGAACGACCTAGAAAATGTTTAAACTGGCTAATTGATTTTGTTGATTTGATATTGTCTGGTAGAGAATTCCATGTTCGGGTAGTGCTGAGAACAAATGACTTGTTATACAGTTCAGTTCTGTGTGGTGGTACGACCCGTTCAAGTGGGTTTCGTCTATGATAGGGGTTTACAGTCGAGACAAGAGGAGGCAATAAATCAGCTACGTTCTGTGAACATTTCCCGTGTACCATTTTGTGATACAAAATTAATTTATGTCTTTCCCGTCTTAGTTTTAAACTACTGAAGCCTGATTCGTCATATAATTTTTGGTGGCTTGTTCCTTTAACTGCTCCGACAATTACCCTTAAGGCCTCAAGGTGGAGCTGTTCCAAAATGTTTGATAGCCCTTCTGTACAACTGTCCCAGACGACATCGGCGTAATCAAAGTGTGGTAATATGTAAGATTTATACATAATTTCTAAAGATTTTCTACTAAACCTGTGCTTGTAGAATTTCAAACAGTTAATCAATAACATTAATTTACTTGCAATGCTGTTAATATGAACATTCCACTTACAATCATTTTGTAAAACAACGCCCAAGTGTGTGTGGTGGGCAGTGTCCTAAACATCAATGTCATTAATTGTCAAACAATCAAAATCACTATCACGTCGTTTAAAGTTTAACAGTTCAGTTTTTCCATTATTAAATTTTACCTTCCAGTCATTGGCCCATCTACTTAATTCCTGTAAATCCGAGTTCAAAATGTCCCTACGCAATTGGGAATCGTTCATTGACAGGTACATACTTGTGTCATCTGCGAACAATTTTACAGTGGATTGAACATTTAAGACAATATCGTTTATATATATCAAAAACAATAGTGGCCCCAGCACAGATCCCTGGGGAACTCCAGCTGGTACAGTCTGTGGGGCCGACATGTGCCCTTTAACAACAACACTCTGTGATCGATCATTTAAATAACTTCTAATCCAACATAATAAGCGTCCTCTTATGCCAATGGCCTCTAATTTGTACAATAGGCCTTTATGCCACACACGGTCGAAGGCTTTTGATATATCCAAAAAAAAATGGCTTGTGTTGGGAGTCCCTTATCAGCAGCTATACATAGATCATTGTAGGTGCAGAGTAGCTGGTTTACAGTCGAGTCACCTGGTATGAAGCCAGATTGCACAGGCGTTATTATGTTATTTAGCTTCACAAATTTAAAAATATGGTTGTGGACACACTTTTCAAACACTTTCCCCACACAGCTTAACAATGATATAGGTCTATAATTCAAACAACACATTTTGGATCCTTTTTATATTTAGTCAAGTTTTGACTAAATATTTTAACGTAGAGGGGGGAATCGAGACGAGGGTCGTGGTGTATGTGTGTGTGTCTGTCTGTCTGTCTGTCTGTCTGTCTGTCTGTCTGTCTGTCTGTGTGTGTGTGTAGAGCGATTCAGACCAAACTACTGGACCGATCTTTATGAAATTTTACATGAGAGTTCCTGGGTATGATATCCCCGAACATTTTTTTCATTTTTTTTTATAAATGTCTTTGATGACGTCATATCCGGCTTTTCGTGAAAGTTGAGGCGGCACTGTCACGCCCTCATTTTTCAACCAAATTGGTTGAAATTTTGGTCAAGTAATCTTTGACGAAGCCCGGACTTCGGTATTGCATTTCAGCTTGGTGGCTTAAAAGTTAATTAATGACTTTGGTCATTAAAAATCGGAAAATTGTAAAAAAAATTTTTTATAAAACGATCCAAATTTACGTTCATCTTATTCTCCATCATTTTCTGATTCCAAAAACATATAAATATGTTATATTTGGATTAAAAACAAGCTCTGAAAATTAAATATATTAAAATTATTATCAAAATTAAATGTTCGAAATCAGTTTAAAAACACTTTCATCTTATTCCTTGTCGGTTCCTGATTCCAAAAACATATAGATATGATATGTTTGGATTAAAAACACGCTCAGAAAGTTAAAACAAAGAGAGGTACAGAAAAGCGTGCTATCCTTCTTAGCGCAACTACTACCCCGCTCTTCTTGTCAATTTCACTGCCTTTGCCATGAGCGGTCGACTGACGATGCTACGAGTATACGGTCTTGCTGAAAAATGGCATTGCGTTCAGTTTCATTCTGTGAGTTCGACAGCTACTTGACTAAATGTTGTATTTTCGCCTTACGCAACTTGTTTAAATATTGGAGTAACATGTGCATATTTCCATAAGATAGGGTATTGTCCTTCGTTCAGGCAACGATTAAACAGCGCCGTAAGCGGTTGTGAAATAACGCCGATTGCTGCTTTAAGTAGCCTATTATGTACGTGGTCTGGGCCGCATGCTTTACTAATATCAAGACTTTTTATAATGTTAATCACCTCTTCGACGGACAAATTTAACTCACTCAATTGACAATCAAGGAAAGGAACAATCGGCAGGTCATCAGGGAACACACCTTTCGAAAACAAAGAATTAAAAAACTGTACAAAAAAATCAATTATTACACAATCAGAATGTTTCAAGAGCTCGCCAATAATACCATCTGGTCCAGCTGATTTTCCAGATTTTAACTTTCTCATTGCAACAAGCACATCTTCTCTTGAAATAGGACGATTCATAATACCATTATCATCATCAACAACATCATTATCAACATCAGCCTCACGATCAATACTTTCACCCTGATTTACACTTTTATCCAATAATGCATTAAAATGTTGAAACCATGCATCCAAAGTAATATTATTCTTCGTATGCTTCCTTTTTGCAGAAAATTTATGCATAGTATTCCAGAACTCCTTTTGATCATTAACAACAGCAATAAGTTCATTTAAAATTGTTCATTATGAGAGAGAGAGAGAGAGAGAGAGAGAGAGAGAGAGAGAGAGAGAGAGAGAGAGAGAGAGAGAGAGAGAGAGAAAGAGAAAGAGAAGAGAGAGAGAGAGAGAGAGAGAGAGAGAGAGAGAGAGAGAGAGCAATCAAAACACAACCCAGTCACCATGGTAGTTCGAAAACTCAATCTGAAACTGACATCGATTGTCAAAGGCATGCCTGCGGTGCATAACTCTGGAAAAGTTGTCGTAGCTGGGAACCCGTTGAGATCCATTCCAACGCCAACAAAATTATCAGAAGACTCACCATGAAGTCAAATCAAACGTTAGGTTTTCTCATTTGGTTATTTGCTTTGGCTTTAAGTGTATTGCTTCGATTGATAGCTGAATCTGCTTCCAACCGTGCTGTTCAAGACTGTTCGAACTGTCGTCTGCTAGACGGGCTTGTGTGAATCCGAGTCGAGTCAACTGCGGGGTTCAGCGACAAATGAGGGAGTGGCACCAAAATGAAAAGAAGAAGACGAAAAGAAGTTGGAGGTACAGTTAAGATATAATTATGGGGAAGAGAAGAGGATGTGAGGTGTTAGATGTATCCAACCTTAGGTGTTCAAACTCAAGACAGGGACAAAGTAGAAAGCGATGTACCGCGACCGACTCTCAGTGCCGACATACAACTTCCAAGCTTTATTGCTTAACGTCTACAACAGGCAAAGTATTGAAGCTTTGGCTCACCTAAACCCGACGACTGAATATGTAAGTGATCCACGTGTGAAAACCAAAACAGAACAGCGCGATGACAGCCAACATTTCTATCCCCGACTGACAAACAGTAACACTGCATGCGAACTGCCTTGGGTCAACGATCAAACCAGCACGGCCCGAACTGAATTTGTTGCGCTGCCATTATCGTGCGCAATTCTGGTAAAAATATAAACCCGGTATGCCGAATTGAGTATAACGAAAGCCGATGTCAAATATACACAGGGATATTTTAATTTGACCTTTAAAATGTAAAAGCAGATAGCAGACCTTTTTATAAGCAATATGAATGACTAGATGTCCACATACAAGTCGAATTACGCCGTCCATTATGCTGACAAATGGGAACTAGCTTTGCGCATGAATTCATTGACATGAATTTCGACTGCGGAGACTTTTGGCAAGCTGAAAACAGGCACGGGCAGGTTTTAGTGGAAAAAGTAAGAGTTTTTAATGAAAATGTCGGAGTAATGGAATAAATAGCTTACACACCTCGTCCTGAATATCTTGCATATTTTCCCTCGGGTCGATTTTCATGTATTACCTCGCCAAAGGCTCGGTAATACATGAAAATCGACCCTCGGGGAAATATGCAAGATAATCAGAACTCGGAGTGACCTATATGTCTTGTCTTGGTTAACACCAGTCACCATCAAGTCTCGGCTCAAGAGAAGGAAAAAAATCACACACGCCATTTTTACACCTCACAGACTAAAGAGAGGCTACAATAGTCTCTCTTTCATTAAGGCACATGATTATCACCGTTGCCCGAACCGTTCAGTGGAGAATTGCATACAAACCCATACTAATTACGGAGGTCTTTCACTAACCGTGCGAACACAGAATGCCGATCTGGAACTCTAAGAACGGGTAACGTTCGCTTTTCACGTGAACACGGACCAATAGGGGTGGGCGTTTTTGCCAGAATTTAAAGAACGTGTTAGGAGCGTTGTATAAGGAGTCAAACTAGCCATGTGTCCTTCATGTAGTGCAATGAGGAGTCGCAAAGAACTGACGTTTTAAGTTTAAGGGCTCCGTAAAGAAATGTGTTAAGATTATAAAAATCAGCTGTTGGTGTTGTGAAATATAATAGAA
>NC_090256.1:52187541-52200041 GCF_037325665.1 Littorina saxatilis | reverse complement strand
GTACCCGACTCCTCAGACAACCAGCTAACGAGTGGCAAGGCAATCACGAAGAAACCGGACAAATAGTTTTGCAAACTGTTACTTTGCTGCAGTGAGGTCAATACGGCTGACATAAGTATGCTGACACTGGGATTGAACGCTCTCAGTGCCAGCTGTGGTCATGGTATTATGGACACTGAGGACGATTAATCGCAATTTCATATTTCGGCAGCGAAATATTTATTTCACTGTTCAACCAGACAGCAAGAGAAGAAACACTCAAGTATTGCCTCACAATAATATAACCTAACTGCACGGGTACCCAAGTGAGGGTTAGTTGACTGGGCACCCCAACTCCTCAGTCAGACAGCGAGATGGTATATCGACTGGCGCCGGCGGTGATGACTCGATCACATCTGCTGGCCGTGTCCAAAGAGTCATGTCAGTCTGGAGGAGCCTCGGCGATTTACAGCTCGATAAGTACAGATTTCGTATTGTAACAATGAAATCAAAGTCCCCCTGGATATCTGCCTTCAGGTGTGGAAGGGAAAAGCGCGGTGGTCCGGCAAATATTCATAGCATACAGATTTTCATGGGCCCGGCTCGTATACTGCTCAGGTCGTCAAATCCTAACATCCAGGGCGCTCTGTTTGCTCGCTCTGCTGTTCGCCGCACTCGACAATTTACGACAGTCATAAAGTGGTCTACATCCGTCCAGGTTGGTTCTGTTGGAAAGGAGGGTTGGGGGGGGGGGGGACTGATCGAGGTGCCTGGACACAAGTTATGGTACCTTATGGCCACTGCTCACGCAGAGTGTTGATATTGTAGGTAAGACACACTGCATACCTGCCTCCCCTCACACGCCCAACAACTAAAGCGCCTAAAACACAAAGCATAGCTATACCAGAGTCAGAGACAAACATTGCTATATGTCTCTGGCTATACTCATTTGATCAAACAAGGCTTAAGCACATACTGCCCTCCTACCTGAACTTAAGTTCCCCATTCTGATATATTATTTTAGCAAGTTGTTTCAATATTTTCCTTTGGCTAAATTGAGATTTGTTTGTTTGTTTTTAATTTTGATTTTTTTTTTAAATTAAAAAAAATTTACATATTATTTTTTTTTATAACTTATTCTACAACAAATATAAACATATTCTACATACATAAACAGCAAATAAGCCTACAAAACCGCTCCAGTCTAACCATATTCCGCGTACACAATCATTACTTCCATCCCCATTTTGAAATATCGCAACAACAGACTTCCAGATACATAACACGATCATAATTATGTTATCTCTGTTTGCATGTTTGTCCATTGTCTTGTCCCCACATAAAGCATATTAACTCTACCTGTCCCAAGATAGGCCAAATGGTTCTAAGAGGACGTTAAAACTAATTATCATCATCAAATATTCAATGTACATCAGCCATGAAATCAAAATTGCTGTGTTTGTGAAGAGAACGTTTTGCCGCCATGTTGAAGAGGGGGAAAAATGTACGCGTGCAATTCGACATCTCGGGACGCCATTGTTGGTTTTCTATAGCGACTCCCTGCAGAGGGCTCTCTAGCCTGATGAAGCGACCTGCTGCGCTTGTAACAAATTTCTCCCTCCAGCCCGTGCAAATATTCCAGTTATTAGTACGTTGCTTGAAGAATTCATAATTTGCCGGGATGGGTAAATACTAAAGAAATTCTTTTCCCTCGACGAGAGTGGTGGGCTGCGCAGATGAAAGCCACAGAGGTTAGGGTAGGGTGAAGTGTGCGTACCCCTTCGTCGGCGAGTCTTAAAACCCCATAACATTTGCATTTTGAGTGGAGTTTCAGCCACTCTGAGGAGGCTCTGTTTCTTCTTCTTTTTTGTCGACTCTTTTCTTCTTTTTCATCAACTTCTTCTTGTTCTACTTCGCTGTCGTCGTCATCTTCATCCTCACGGCCGCTATGGTCCGTTTCGTTGGATCTATTACCTTGTTTCTCCTTCTTGTCCGTTTTTTGTTTCCTGGGTTTGTTCTCTCCTCCTATCCCACGCCTCCTTCTCCATCTTTTCCTCCTCTTCTGTTTTTATCTTCATGCTCTCCTTCCACTTCGTCGTCATCGTCGTGGTCGTCGCCCATCACTTTCCTGTTTCGTCTCATTATTCTCTCTTTGTTCACTTTTGGTGCCTCCTCAAGCCTTCCTCAACCCATTCTCCTCTGTATCCTCCTTCTCCTTTATTCCTCCTCCTTCCTCTCCTCTTCCGATCCTTTATTCTTCTTCCTCCTCCTCCCCCTCTTTTATTTATCCTCCTCTTCCCCAATCGTTCGTCCCCTCTCCACTTCTCTTTCTCCTCCTCCTCTTCTTTCTCTTTCTCTTCATCCTCAATCCGTGTCCCTCTTTCTCCTCCTATTCTTCTTCATCTTCCTCTTTCTCCTCCTCCCTAATCCCTCTCCACCTTCTTCTTCTGTTTATTCTCCTCCTCTAGAAGCAACCGATCATACCAAATCCAATTAACATAATAGTATTTTGCTGGACGATATCACTAGCGGGCGAAAAGCCAATAGTGTGGTCAATGATTATGGTCATGAACGAAGCATCCAAAGGTAAGGAAAATTTAGAGAGGCTGGTACGTAATGTTAAATACAAAAAAATAGAGAATACTACATGGCTTGCTGTGTCGTACCCGATTTACAGGAGTTGCTCTTTTAAAGATTGAACTGCGAGCGAAAGCGAGCTTTTCAATGTTTGAAAAAGCAACGAGTGTACATCTGTTACGACACAGCAAGCCATGTACTATTCTGTTTATCCTTCATACTGTACTTGCGTGTCTTTTGCTCCAAACGTCCCTCAGTCGAAGCGCCCAAATTAAAGACGCTTCAAATGGAACCTCGATCTCTTCCAAAGCCTTTTGTAATCTTTGACGTCAAAGCAAAGAGACGTCACTCTAGACAGCATAGCGTGACGTATACGTTCTCAAAATCCTTCCAGGGAAAACAGCGAGCGCAAAAGTGTAACCATAAGGACGTTTTTTCTCGGTGACTCGGTATCACGAGCAGTTGAAAATCAGGTCCCTGCCAGACTAGTTTGACACAACCTCATTCAAATGAACTGTGGTTTGAACGATATTGTTATCTTGTGAGTGGTATCTCTCACATAAGTAGGATAAAGTATATTATCCTACATACGTGAGAGAGACACTCGTGAGATAATAATCGTTCAAATCATACGTGTGTATATCATGTAAATGAGGTCATGTCAAGCAAGTCGTAGGGACCTGTTTTTCCACTGCTACTGATGCCAAAGTCACCAAGACAAACGTCATTATAGAAGAAAATAAATTGCGCTCGCTAATTACCCTCGATGAATTTTTAGAACTAACACGTCACACCAAAGTTTCAGAACTCTGACGTAATAGATTGCACGAGGCTTTAGAAGAGATAGAGGTTCCAAAACAAGCGTCTTCAAGTTAGCTGCCTCGACTGCAGGACATTTTTAGTAAAATACACGTAAGTACAGTATGTAGGATAAACAGAATACTACATGGCTTGCTGTGTCGTACCAGATTTACACTCGTTGCTTTTTCAAATAGTGAACAGCTCGCTTTCGCTCGCAGTTCAATATTTAAAAAAACAACTCGTGTAAATCTGGTACAACACAGCAAGCCATGTAGTATTCTTTATGTAAGATCTTAGTTGTCACATTATGTTTTACAAAGCCATCCAACTAAAAAAAAAATTCTTCATTATGATCCTTATTTTCTATGAAGCGAACTTGAGATGAAGGTGGAGGTCGTTAATGATTCTTGAACTAGTACTTAAACGAACTTTGGATGAAGGTAGAGGTCGTTAATGCTTCTTGAACGTAATATTTACAAGCGTAATCTTTCAGAAAGGTCTTTTTTTCTCAATCCTATCACAACATTCAAGCCTTAAAACATGAAATGATCCTTTTTCCTGCTTCCAAAATAGCTGCGCGGTTGAGCAACAATCCGAAAGAAATAAGAAAAGACGAAGGCAGATATTAGAAAACAAGAAAGATATATGACCTAAGTGAAGCATACAGCGGCGATAATCTGTAGACAATGTTCTGCCCCTGCTGGGCGTGATCAAGGAATGTACGACGTACACTGTCTCTGTCCTTTGCTCAGTCGGCGCCACTCGTGGGTGTATACATTTTGTTGCGCCCCCAGCCCCAGTATCTCTTTCCCCCCGTCTGTGCCTCTTTCTCCCCGTCAATCGGTCTCTTTTACTCCTTCTTTGTTTTCTTGTATTTTCTCTGTCTCTGTCTATTTCTGGTTTTTTTTTCTTCTTTTTATATGTTTCTGTCTCTGTCTCTCAATGTCTCTGTCTATCTGTTTGTCTCTCTCTCTGTGTCTCGGTCTCTCTCTGTGTCTCTGTCTCTTTCCTCTCTTACCAACTTCTCTCCCCCCCCCCCCCCGCTCTCTCTCTCTGTCTTTCTCTGTCTCTCTCTCTGTCTTTCTCAGTCTCTGTCTCTCCGTGTCTCTCTGTCGCTGTCTATGACTATGTCTTTCTGTTTGTCTCTCTCTCTCTCTCCCTCGCTGTCTCTTTCTCCCTCTATCTCTGTGTCTCCGTCTCTGTCTGTCTGTCTGTCTCTCTCTCTCTCTCTTTCTCTCTCTCTCTCTCTCTCTCTATATATTCGCACGTGTACATTTGTTTTGATTACAATCAAAACGAAAGTAGATCTAAGCTTGAATGTAAATTTTATTTTTGAAATATTTGCTTTGTGATTCGTAACTAAAATAACCATGGTATTGTGTTGCTTAGTAATTGATGCATGAATTGGCGTCTCGCAGAATTACACGCCCCTGAGGAAGGCCTGGCAACAGGTCGAAAATTTGGGCTGCCACTTGACATTCTTTGTTTGGCTTTTCTTTTCCTTGAATTTGTTATATATATATATATATATATATATATATATATATATATATATATATATATATATATATATATATATCTTTCTGCATTGCTTAATTCATTTACAATTCCCTTTAGCTTTTTTTTCGGACACTTTCGCAAGCTTTCGCTGAAAACTGGTCATCAGGCTTGAAAATGCTGAACAATGTAGTGCCGGGTGAAAACCAAGCAGCCTGTAAACCACCCACCCATTAGAGCAACCAGCTAACCAACCATTTATTCAACCAACAATCTACAAACAAACAAAGGAATCAACCAATAACAACATTAAACATTGAAACAAACAAATAAAGTAGCAAACGAACAAGCAAGCAAACAAAGCACACACGATGTTTGCTCTGCATGCTGATTATTATCACTTTGTTTATTTTTGTTTTATTTGACGTATAAAACATTAAATAAGCTATGTAAACCGTCGTTTTAGAAGTTGGTTAATGGGCGTTTTCTCACGTTTCTCTTCCACTCCGTTTGCTTTGGAAGTTTCCTAACCCAAGTACAACAAATTTTGTCAAATACCTCGTAAAATCTCATATGCAGTTCTGACTCATTCATTCAGCGTAAATCCAAAACGACATCGACCAAAGAAAAAAAGATTTAGAGACAGAGACAGAGACGGAGAAAGACACACAGAGAGCAGAAATATGCAAAATAAATGCAAATGAGATGTCGTGGAATCTCGCTGCACGTGAGCTGGTAGTCTCGCGGCCAACTTCCGCCAACGCGTTATCGTTCGCCATTTTGACAGTAATGAATATATACGCGTCGGACGTGTTGATACTTTGCACCCTGTCACCGCTCCGCCAGTCCATCCAAACCTGCTGCCTCGCCTCGTCCCCCCCCCCCCCCCACACACACACACACACTACCCGTACCCAAAACTGGTGTAGGAAGCGGGGTTCAAGGTATGGCCAGGTCACACGTGTGTGTGAGTGTATGTGTGTGTGTATGTGTGGTTTTATTGTTGTTGTTGTTGTTGTTGTTGTTGTTGGGTGTTTTTTTGTTTTTTGTTTTTTGTTGTTGTTGTAGTGTTTGTTTTCAGGTATCCAGCCCCAAAGAGACACAATATTGCCGACGCGTGCTGACGAAAAGTTGCGGCCTTTCGCATGTTGAACAGCCCCTATTACGTAGAGCCAGCGTGAGGTTTTTTTTTCTCACGTAGCTGCTTCAAAACTCAACCGTCTCTGGCCATAGTAAACGCGACAATTGTGTCTGTTCCACCATGTTTGAATTAGCATGGCGTTTACATATTTACTGAAAAGAGCTTTTTCTTGCACATACAGGATTGCAATAAAGAAAATGTACATTATTGTATTTCATTACTAATGCGTCTTGTCTCAGTTGAACTACTTGTTTGAAAACCAGAAGCCTTCTTCTTCTTCTTCTGCGTTCGTGGGCTGAAACTCCCACGTACACTCGTATTTTTTCCACGAGTGGAATTTTTACGTGTACAGTATGACAGTTGTTTACCCCGCCATTTAGGCAGCCATACGCCGTTTTCGGAGGAAGCATGCTGGGTATTTTCGTGTTTCTATAACCCACCGAACTCTGTGACATGGATTACAAGATCTTTTTCGTGCGCACTTGGTCTTGTTTATGTACACACGGGGGTGTTCGGACACCGAGGAGAGTCTGCACACAAAGTTGACTCTGAGAAATAAATCTCTCGCCGAACGTGGGGACGAACTCACGCTGACAGCGGCCAACTGGATACAAATCCAGCGCGCTACCGACTGAGCTACATCCCCGCCCCCCAGAAGCCAATCTGCATGGATACCTTCATTAACTCTATGAACAAGATTTAAATGTCAGTTTAGTGTTTTAAATTTTATTCTTCGAATTTGGCATCGCCGAAAACTGCCCGGACCCCTTTTGAGAAGTTTATTACGCACATGATTTCTTTTTTTTTAAACCCAGCAACACACACAAAATGTAAATATATGCTAACAACTAAACATTGTCTCTCCTTCTAATCCTCCTCAGGTGTGGAGGATTCTGTTCATAATTATTGAAATGAGAGACATACGCCTAGCCTTGTGACCCAGAAGCACATTTGTTTTAGCTGGAAGAAAATTCCTTGAGGTCAACAGACAGGATCGTGTTATGCTGACGTTTATATTGAAATGTATTATTAGTTGTAATTGCGTATTGCGTGAAACATGTCTACTGGGAATTCGTCTCCTTCTGTTAAAAATATTAGTCTCCTATTATACTTTGTATTTAAATGTTTTCTTTATACATTTAGTCAAGTTTTGACTAAATGTTTTAACATAGGCGGGGAAATCGAGACGAGGGTGTGGTGTATGTTAGTGTGTTTTGTGTGTGTATGTGTAGAGCGATTCAGAGAAAACAACTGGACTGATCTTCATGAAACTTTACATGAAAGTTCCTGAGTATGATATGCCCACACGTTTTTTTTTTATTGTTTGATTAATGTATTTGATGACGTCATATCCGGCAGTTTGTGAAAGTTGAGGCGGCACTGTCACGCCTTCATTTATGAAGCAAATTGATTAAAATGTTGGACAAGCATTCTTTGACAAAGTCCGGACTATGGGATTGCATTTCAGCTCGGCAGCTTAAAAAATAGTTAATTAGTTTGCTCATTAAAGTTGTACAATAAAACCTCCCACTAACGACCTTGAAAATGTCCAGAGAAATCGGTCGTAAAAAGGAGGGGTCTTTATTGGGAGCTTGGGAGGTTTTAATTTTTGTGACTGTTGTGCAGTTAAGTCTTTTTGATTTTCCGTAGTTATGTCCCTTGGGATTTGGGTTCGTTATACATGTACCATTTTTGCTCCCATTTGAAAACAGGCAGATAACACACACACTCACACACACACACACACACACACACACACACACACACACACACACACACACACTGTGACACACACACACACACACACTGAGACACACACACACACACATACACACACACACACACAGAATTAAACACAATGAGACTGCAAAATCTGTGGTATAATACGTGTATGCAGCTTTGATATTGTTCCGATTCAGCCATTTCTGGAGCCATTCATTTGAGGCACAAAAGCCTTGAAGACCCAGTTCGGCTGAGAGGGTCAGGGCTTTTTCCTGAATCAGTGGTCCAGTGATTGGAATCTTTCTTCTCCGTGCTTCAACGAACCAGTCCCACACTTTTTCATTCACATCCGAAAACGCAGTTTTTCTTCTTTTTACATTTAGTCAAGTTATTTTTAGAATGCTTTCGGTCACAACTTTCTCCGTTCTCCCACCTGTTCCGAATATTTTCCTCAGTGGTCTTTGATAATGGCTTGGATCTGTGTTTTGCCAACTCCAAGACTTATAGCGATTGCGATCGCAGTCTCACCCTTATTCCTTCTTTCTATGACTTTGATCCTGTCTTCTAGCGTCAACAGTTTTCGTTTTTTTGTTGGAGTCGCCATGTTAACACACAACCTCACAAAATGTAAAATGATATGAAGTTGAACTAAGACAGAGCGCTTTGACACAAAACAACTCACAAACTCAAGTCAAAGGGAGTGTTTCCATTGTTTATTCAGGATTATTCATCTACACAGGTGGTGAGCACAAAATCACAGAATACGTACGCAAACAAACTAGCAAAAAAGAACGCCATGGGGAAGGCGGGCAATCTTGACGCCTTTATTATTGAGTTGTTGTTCAAACTGCGCCTACCAACACCTTCCACTCCCGTTCTCTCCCCTCCCCTCCACCCCCCTTCCCCTACTTCAAGGGCAGTCATTCAATTGTGACAGCAAAAGGTGAGAAGGGGACAGCCGTAGGCCACTCGACCTGCACGCACCGCTGACCACAGACCACCACTCCTGACTCTTGATGCGTGACTAATCGCGTGCGTGTGCTGGGCAATTACGAACTTTGACACTCGCTGATAAAAAGGTCAAAGTCGTTATTGACCCTTTGATATTAGGTCGGTCGTCTGAAAACGGAGGTCGTCGTTCTTGGGAGGTTAGTTACATAGTAAAAGGCATCGATCCGTGCCGAGAAATTCGGTCGCTCTTGGGAGAGGTCGTTACGGGAGGTTCCACTGTAATTAAAATCGATTTTTCGCAAACAGATTTATAATTGATTGTATCGTATTCTTCATCTAATTCTGAATTAAAAACATATAAATACATATGTCATGTTTACTCTTAAAATGTGATCACAATTAACGAAAATACAATAATTAGTCCTACGATACAAATATAAGAAATCGATCCAAGAATAATGTCATATTATTCTTTATAATTTCCTGATTCCAAAAAAATATAGATACAATATATTGTATTCAGAACAAGCTCAGAAAAATAACAAGTCGCGTAAGGCGAAAATACAACATTTAGTCAAGCTGTCGAACTCACAGAATGAAACTGAACGCAATGCCATTTTTCAGCAAGACCGTATACTCGTAGCATCGTCAGTCCACCACTTGTGGCAAAGGCAGTGAAATTGACAAGAAGAGCGGGGTAGTAGTTGCGCTGAGAAGGATAGCACGCTTTTCTGTACCACTCTTCGTTTTAACTTTCTGAGCGTGTTTTTAATCCAAATAATCATATCTATATGTTTTTGGAATCAGGAACCGACAAGGAATAAGATGAAAGTGTTTTTAAATTGATTTAGAAAATTTAATTTTGATCATAATTTTTATATTTTTAATTTTCAGAGCTTGTTTTTAATCCAAATATAACATATTTATATGTTTTTGGAATTAGGAAATGATGAAGAATAAGATGAACGTAAATTTGGATCGTTTTATTAAAAAAATTTTTTTTACAATTTTCTGATTTTTAATGACCAAAGTCATTGATTAATTTTTAAGCCACCAAGCTGAAATGCAATACCGAAGTCCGGCCTTTGTCGAAGATTGCTTGGCCAAAATTTCAATCAATTTGATTGAAAAATGAGGGTGTGACAGTGCCGCCACAACTTTTACAAAAAGCCGGATATGACGTCATGAAAGACATTTATCGGAAAAAAAGAAAAATATGTCCGGGGATATCTTTCCCAGGAACTCTCATGTAAAATTTCATAAAGATCGGTCCAGTAGTTTAGTCTGAATCGCTCTACACACACACACGCACAGACAGACACACAGACACACACACACACACACACACACACACACACACACACACACACACACACACACACACATACACCACGACCCTCGTCTCGATTCCCCCTCTATGTTAAAACATTTAGTCAAAACTTGACTAAATGAAGAATACATAAAAGCACGCTTTCCTGCTTACCGCAATACGCTACTGCGCTATTGTGCTAAATATAAAAAGAATACAGAAAAGCACGCTTTCCTGCTTACCGCAATACGCTACTGCGCTATTGTGGCTTGTCAATTTCACTTCGTGTTGCACGAGAAAAGTGAGCGAGTTCGGCCTTGCCGCGGGGATTGACGAAGCTGTTATTGTCTTGGTGAAAAAATACAGTGCGTTCAGTTTCATGCTGTGAGTTCGACAGATTGACTAAATGTTGCAATTTCGCCTTACGCGACTTGTTTTTTCTCTGTTTGTTTCTTCACACTATTGTATGTCTTTCTTTTTTTTCGTCTGTTTGCATTTTAGATTTTTCTTTGTTTCCTTTAGTTTGTCGGTCTTTTTCTTTGTGTACTTTGTTTTTCGTTTTCTTTTTTTTTCGTTCTTTCTTTCTATGTCACCATTGTAAAATTGAATCACGTTTTGTGTAAACCGAAAGCCGGATGCTAAGCTGATAGGCTAGAAGAAATAAGACAAGCCGTTACTCTCATATTAATCAAACAGTCGCGTACATTTGCAAAAAAAGAAAATACATGTAGATCATGTATATAATAAGTATACTCAAACACCGCTCTTTCGCTGAACTACAATCTAGAACAACAATGGTAGCATTTCATCAAACTGCAAGTGACTGAACAAAATAGGGTAGAGAAAATTAACTACATTGTAAACTTTTTATGAATGAAAACATGGACAGGACTCGACGATCCTATCACGCTCATACCGTTCAGACGTGATTACATTTTTATATACAATCCAGAGACGCGTTTCTTAGGACTGTCGCCACCGTAAATAGATAACAACGGTTCCTGCTACCTTTGAAATGAAGACGCGACGAGCGACAGTCAGACGAATACAAGTAATAAAGGGTCTGTGTGACCATTTTTGGCGACAAGGAACGATTGTGTGATGTAATGTAGTGTGTGAAGAATGCAACTATTTATGATAATTTAAAAAAAATAGTTAACACAGCCTGACAGCCTGATAGCCAAACGCACACACACACACACGAACGTAAGCACGCACGCACGCACGCACGCACGCACGCACGCACGCACGCGCGCACGGACACACACGCGCGCACGCACACACACGCACACACACTCACACACACACACACATACACACACACGCAAACACACACAAACACACACACACACACACACACACACACACACACACACACATTAAAGCAGAGCAAAATTCCAACAAAGAAACGAAACATGGACTGGACAAAAAGGTTTTGTTTAAAGATTTAAAAGAAAACTCAAGCACAAATGGGAAATGCAGAAATGTATGAAAGCAACCATACTAAAGGGGGTGGCGGGGTATTGCAACAAGATCGGAAATTTAAGATTGTTGATTCTTGAGTCAGGTTGACTCTGTTAACTAAGACCTTAGTGGTAGTGTTGAACTGTTATTTGTTTTTGAATACTCAATAATGATCTTTTTGTCATTTATTGTTAAAAAGATTTTTTGCAGGTATGCTTCCGTTTGTTGCGTACATATTCAGTGATTGACAGCGCCTTTATCGGTATGCGTGCATGTGTCGCATCTCGAGATGGTGTGTCTTGTGTTTTGTTTAGGGTCCTGTCGACATCGTTTCGGTACATTGCGCACTTGAGACGATCGCCAAAGTGACCGTGTTGCGACCCATCTCGTCATCGGCGCTTTTCCGGAAATGACCTGCGCTTTGTAGGAATTCCAACTTTGCGCTACGCGATTCTAGAAATGTACCGCGCGCATAGTGATAATTCTGCTCTTTCTTAGAATGCGATGTAAAATGATACAAGTCATGATGGCCCATGATGATCCTTGTGTTTTAAAGTGATCAATGCTTTGTCTTGAAAAAGCAGATGCATTGTATAACGCACCAAACCAACCGAATTACAAAAAGCAAAAACACTTTTGATAACTTCGGCGGGCTGTAACAACACAGTTCAACGACCCATCCCACTCAACCAAAACGCACCAATTGTACGTTATTTTTAACGTTTCAGATCTTACATTTTACAACAACAAAAACACAACAAGAGTGTTCCGATATAACTTTTCACTGGTAACTATCGATTGTAATATTTTTTTACTCAGTCTTAACTCACACAGTCTCTCTGGGCTGCAGAGACAGCACTACGTACGCCCCTTTACTGAGTAGGCTCTGCATGGTAATCTAGGCTCTTGAAAAGTAATGTGCAAGTCTGTGCGCTATATTGATGTGATTGATTGTTGCAAAATGTTGATTCAAATTAAAGATGATTTCAGCCTGTTGCATGTAACAAACTAACACTCTACTCTGAGAAAAAAATCATTTTGTTCAAAAAAGATCGAGAC
>NC_090256.1:52172541-52182541 GCF_037325665.1 Littorina saxatilis | reverse complement strand
ATTTCTGGTCTTCATTAGACAATGAGCCTTTTTGCAACATTCACTCTCTCTTCCCAATTCTCTCTCACTTTTGACGCACGCATGCAATTACAGAAATATACACCCAGAATTTTCATTTTGTCTGTACATGCAAAACCGCAACACTCATTCCTACAGTTCTTCCGTGACCCAAACCACATTAGCTTGGATTTTTGGTGATTTATGTTCAAACCTGATATTTCCGAAAATTTATCAATCAAAGCCAGGGCTTGGAACATGTCATGTTCATCTTGCAAAAACAATGTAACATCATCAGCGTACAACAATACTTTCAAAACTTTATCCATATCTCCGTTGTTCCATAATGACATACCCTTTATATTTTTGGCCTCTCGAATTTTGATTGCTAACAATTCAACTGCTAATACGAAGGCTAGTGCGGAAAAAGGACAACCTTGCCTTATTCCGGAATCAATATTAAAAAATTCAGATTTGGTATTATGTTAATTGTGTTTGTTTGTTTGTTTGTTTGTTTGTTAAATTGTTTGTTTGTTTGTTTGTTTGTTTGTTTGTTTGTTTGTGTGGGGTTTTTTCTTGGTTTTTTTCCATTTGTATGTATGTTTGTTCATTTTTGTTTAATTGTTTGTTTTTTGTTTGCTAACTGCTTTGACTGACGGTCAGGCTGTTTAGTTTTTCTCTTTGAATTCGACAGATTGACTGAATGTTTTAATCATGCTTTATTTTTTAGTACAGCCGTCCGTACACAACCACAACTATTCGTCTGCATCAGACATTCCACACGCTTATGCTTTATTCGCAGAAAGCACATTTGCTTTCCATAGCGGATCGTGGCGATGCGTTTTGTCACTCAATCAAAATCACATCTAGCCGGGCGAGGGTCGCTCTTCAAAGGCCGGGGCCCATCTTTTAAGGGTGCTTTAATTTCACTTTTATCTTCACCAGCGTCTGAGCGAGGAGGCAGAGCGACAGACACCAGGCGTCGTGGGACTTAGTCCCCAGACGCTCATCTTTTTCTTATCGTAAACTCGTCCTGCTTTTGAAAAAAAGAAAAAGAAATATGAAGGAAAAACATATCTTCCCTGGGCGTGCGAGGTGAGATAGGGGAACTGTGTCTCATATCGGAACAGCAGATGTAAAGGGAAAGTGTCTTCTACGATTGAGAGACGTGAAGAAATAAAACTTGATATTGTAGAACGCCCGGCAAGCCAGAAACAAGACAAGAAATAGAAATCCAAAATAGAATCCAGGACGTTAGCGTCACGTGACCAGTCATAATCACATTCGTTATTCTTATATGAATAGGCAGTTTATAACTTGTACATTTCCCTCTGATCCGTCAGTATCGCCTGTCCCCTATTCGGTAGGCATCTACGACATAACGCAAGAATTTCGAATGATTGGAAAGAGAAGAAAAGCAACATTCTGATCTTTAATGCGCCTTTTAAAACTTCTTCATGTCGTGGATTTCTTGTTGTTGTTGATTGCGACTTATTGCCATCTCTATCCGAAGTTCATGCATGGTTCACCATGGCGCTGTTTTGATTATTTCGGTGAATAGCTGCGCATGCCGTGGTAACCCATCACCTCTAATTATTCAATGACATCTTGTTTCTATAGTACCATCAGGGATTTAGTTGATTTTTGTTTTGCATGTCGTAGTTAAGGCGGAAACTTGAACTCTGAGGAATGTCAGATATCCTACGTAACATTAGAGACATCCTCGGTATAAGAACGGGACCAGGGTTGCAAAAGATGACTTGACTAGTTCTGCATACAGGTTATTTAAAGAGCAGTAACCGAGACGCCGGACACTATATCTCATAAATCTTCCAATAAAAGAGACAGCTTCAGCCCAGCAGGGCAAGCGTACTTTGAGCAAGGCTATCCTAGGTACAGAACTAAATCAGTTGCAAATGATATGCAGTGATAACAAAGCTGCATTCCTGTCAACACCCCATCCTATTCGCAGGTTCTGTCTTACCTTTCTTCACACCCTGCGCTCCGTTTGTCCAAGGATTATTTCTGCATTAGGGTGTTGGGAGGTTATTGAGGTTATAATGCTCGTCATATTTCTGTTTCCTTGTGTGACGCTTTGTGTGGGTGGGTATAGCGGTGGATTTGTGAGTTGGTGGGGGGCTAGATGGAGGGGAAGGGTGGGCGGGAGGGGTGGGAGGGGGGTGAAGGGAGTGCGGTTTATGTATGTGTGTGTGTGTGTGTGTGCATGTGTGTGTGTGTGCGTGTGCGTGTGTGTGTGTATGTGCGTGCGTGCGTGTGTGTGTGTGCGTGCCTGTGTGTGTGTGTGTGTGAGTGTGTGTGCGTGCATTATGTATGATTGTATAACTGAAGAGATTGTCAGTCTAACTGATGAATTGTATGTACATAAATTACCTTGTTGAGCAAAGAAAACCTTGAAACCACCAACCCCACTCTAGTTTTATCAGAAGTGATGACGATTTTATTACAACAGCTTTGACACAAAAATGTGTTTTTACGCTTTAGTTTCCGAAAACACAAAGCGACTTGATTAACTACGTTGTAGTTGTTGTTGCTGGTGTTGTTGCTGTCTCTGCCTGTATGTTTGTCTGTCTCTCTTCCAATATCTCTCTCTGTCTCTGTCTGTTTCTGTCTCTGTCTGTTTCTGTCTCTGTCTCTGTCTCTGTAGTCTCTCTGTCTCTGTCTCTGTCTCTGTCTCTGTCTGCCTGTCTCTCTCTCTCTCTTTTTTTCTTTATCTCTGTGCCCCCCTCTCTCTCTCTCTCTCTCTCTCTGCTTCTATGTCTGTCTTTCTCTCAGTCTGTCTGTTTGTCCCATGGTCTGTATGTCTGTCGTATGGTCTGTGTGTCTGTGTGTGTGTCTGTGTGTCTTTCTCTCTGTCTCTGTCTCTGTCTCTGTCTCCGTCTCTCTCTCTCTCTTTCTCTCTCTCTCTCTCTCTCTCTCTCTCTCTCTACCCCCTCCCCCCATCATATGTCCCCCTACTGGCCCCTCCCCCCTCATTGCCGACATCAACCTTACCACGCTGACCTCAACCTCCCCCAACCACCCAAACTGCAACCTTCTGTCTCCGACTCGTTGCCTACATTACAACGTGATTCGCGACATGCTACACTTTGCCCCGGTGTCTGTGTTACGCCACCTAGTGTCATTATTCACTGCCAGGGGAATGCATTCGGGCTGCACCGGAACTTGCAAATTGCAAGCAATCATGGCGGCTTGATACATTCTGCGGCCCTTGTAAACGATGCGTTTTCTTTTTTCACATGTGAAATTTGGTCGCGTAGGACCTTTGCGTAAATGGTCGTCCGACTACTGCTGACGGAATAAGGACCTCTTCACTGTTTTGTGCAAGCTGTTAGTTTTGAAGAGTGTTTGCTTGAAGCAATGGACTAGGGGATTAACTGCTTGTTTGAATGACAACAGCGTAAAAGATTCTGATAAGAAGGGTTTGTGATCATCATTGTCAATATTATCAGCAGTAGCAACAGCAGAAGCAGCAGCGTCTGCAATGACGAAATTACCGACGGTAGTAACAACATCTCACTAACATCAGCGGGTCCAAACAAAAATCATTCTAATTTACTATCAATACCACCTTCGGAATCACAATTATGGTCGTCGTCGTTGTCGTCGTCGTCATCGTGATCATCATCATCAGGAGAAGCAGCAGAAGCAGTGCAGTAGCAGTAACAAAGACAACAACAACAACTACAACTACAACTACAACTACAACAACAACAACTTCTACAACAACAGCAACAACATCAACGGCAACACGTCCTTGTCGCCACTATGATAATCAGGATGACAATAGACGATGTTAGGAAATAACTCTGTCAAGTTCGTATGGGTGGTGGAAGGATTGCTTTCCCTTGTTTCCACAGAAACACTGAGGCAAGCCAACAATGTCAGTGTTTCTTTGGCAAAACAAGGGAAAGCAAGTCTTCCACAACCCACAATTCGAAATTCGTCTACTGTGGAGCATGGTGCGACTACTTCTTACGTTACTGCTGTAAATTCCTTGGGCAGTAGACACATGTTGACAATCGACAAGTTAGAAGTTACAAAGTGGTGTGCCTGCAATCACACCAACACCTATGCGGTTAAAGTTAAGCAATCCAGCAATTTGCTGTGCAGATTGTTTACAAGAAAAACTCAAAGTACACAAAGCACTGTTGGGGGGGGGGGGGGTTAAGCACACAAAATAAGAAAATCCTGGAACGTTGACAAACGCAAAATTGACAGTCAGACAACCCGTGCTTTCTTTTCATTACGCCGCGCCACTCTTGCTCTGTTTACTGTCGTCGCATAAAACAAAAAAAAGAAGTCCTAAGGCAGACAGATAATTGCCTTTCAATGCAAAATAGTTAGCTTTTAATGTGAGAGCAAAGCAACATAAGCAGTGTTAAGTGAGAATCTCACGCAATGGAGTAGCTAAAACTGTTAGAAAGGCGAAACCCGAAGCCAAAACACCCCTGATCACGAAAAAGTCCCGTTTAGAACCGTCTCCCCCCGTTGTGAATATCCACCCACCCATAAAAAGGGCAGTACTACTCAGAGAAACGGACACCCTTTGGTCTTGGAAGGTCTTTGGGGTACAATGATCCAGCTTTTTACAGGATTTATGTTCAAGGCATGAAGGCTGGAATTATAAGCTTGACGTATGTTGTTTGTGGTGCGACCTTAAAGGCACATTCAGCTTCACGTAAACCAACAGTTTCTGGTCACAGACACTGTCGGGGTTTTACACACAGTACAAACACCTTTTCGCTTGAGAACATCCTAGGTGCCCTCCATAAAGAGCGAGCATTTTTCAAAGAATGTATTTCGTGCAGTCAGAAGGGATTTACAATGAAACAAATCGGAGGCCTCGTTTTGGCGCTAGAACTAACTTTTAAAATCTAAATAATAGATTGACAGCTCAACTTGGTACACAAACATTCTTAAATCATAAATAATTATTTTTTTCATCAAGACAATATCAGTACAATTCGAATTTTTGAAAGTTTGATAAAAGGGAGCCCGTAAGCAGATCACGCAAGGTCGTGTTTCCCAAGCAGACGAATTGTCTGCATAGCGCTTGCTTCTTTGAAGCCAAACGCCGCCGATAAGACAGTTCGCGTGACTCGCAGTCGTTAGTTGCATTTTAGATTCAGAGGTACACAATAACGTGCTATTGCAGATACAGCGAGTCGCATTGAAATCACGAACTGACGACGAAATTGTGAGGAAAAAAAAGGAAAGTGGATCACACGGGTTCACGATGGCTCAATGGTGAAATAAACCACGAAATCCGGTGTGTGGTTTACGCAAGCTAAATAGCCATTCAAACGAACTGTGTCATTTGATGCTATGAAATGCTATTGCAAGTGTGTTCCATAAGGTTAGAAATTTTTTTCGTGAGAAGATTTAAATCGTTCTGTAAACCATTTGAGGCAGACTGGGGCTTTAACCAGAGTTGTAAGACAATAAAAAGAAGGTTGAACCACTACTTTGCTTGTTGTTCGATATTTGATTTCAACCAAAGCTTTTAATGACTGAAATTCATTTGATGATTCCGTGCCCATAAACATTTTTGAACATGTGCTGCGCTACTAGTCTTTCGCACACAAAACGATCTTGTCAAGCTAACACGTTAATATATAGCCCAACTAAAACACTCGTAGCAAACATTCCACATGTTTCAAACAGTAGTATTTTATGGTTATAGAATACATTATCCCGAAGCACTCTAATGAAATTGTTTTATTGCTTATATCTTTTTACATTTAGTCAAGTTTTGACTAAATTTGTTAACATAGAGGGGGAATCGAGACGAGGGTTGTGGTGTATGTGTGTGTGTGTCTGTGTCTGTGCGTGTATGTGTGTGTGTAGAGCGATTCAGACCAAACTACTGGACCGATCTTTATGAAAATTTGCATGAGAGTTCCTGGAAATGATATCCCCGGATATTTTTTTCTTTTTTTCGATAAATACCTTTGATGACGTCATATCCGGCTTTTCGTAAAAGTTGAGGCGGCACTGTCACACCCTCATTTTTCAATCAAATTGATTGAAATTTTGGTCATGTAATCTTCGACGAAGGCCGGACTTCGGTATTGCATTTCAGCTTGGTGGCTTAAAACTTAATCAATGACTTTGGTCATTAAAAATCTGAAAATTTAAAAAAAATATTTATTTTATAAAACGATCCAAATTTACCTTCATCTTATTCTTCATCTTTTTCTGATTCCAAAAACATATAAATATGTTATATTTGGACTAAAAGCAAGCTCTGAAAATTAAAAATATAAAAATTATGATCAAAATTAAATTTTCGAAATCAATTTAAAAACACTTTCATCTTATTTTTTGTCGATTCCTGGTTCCAAAAACATATAGATATGATATGTTTGGATTAAAAACACGCTCAGAAAGTTAAAACGAAGAGAGGTACAGAAAAGCGTGATATCCTTCTCAGCGCAACTACTACCCCGCTCTTCTTGTCAATTTCACTGCCTTTGCCACGAGCGGTGGACCGACGATGCTACGAGTATACGATCTTGTTGAAAAATTGCATTGCGTTCAGTTTCATTCTGTGAGTTCGACAGCTTGACTAAATGTTGTATTTTCGCCTTACGCGACTTGTTAATTGTGTCCAATGATTGTTTTGTATGCCATACATTTTATTTCGCTTTGATGTACTAAAGTGTTTTGTATTGTATTGTATTGTATTGTATTGGATTGGATTGGATTGGATTGGATTGGATTGGATTGTTTTGTTTTGTTTTGTATTGTATTATAATGTATTGTATTCTTTTCTATTCTGTTCTAAACCATTCTATGTTGTTCTATTCTATTCTATTCTTTTCTATTCTATTCTTTTATATTCTATTCTTTTCTAATACCAAATGGAACGCAAACAATATGCACACAGTTGAAACAACTGCGAATAAAATACTTTAAACATTGATTCAAGGTCACTCTACTGTCACAGTATACGTAACAGTAACAGTACAATTAATGTGTCTTGACTTGAAAAAAGCAATCTAAGAAACCTGGCAAGAAAAACACCTGTGCGAACATAATGTTGCTCAATCCAAGATGAAAGAAGAGCTCAACTAGGCTTCATGACTAGAGCAGTGTTTATACTTTTCTTATTCCAAAAAAGTTAAATGCCATATATATGCAAGATGATAGGAAAAACACGTTGTTCGACGGAAGACCAAAATCATCATGTATAGTTAAAGGGTGTGGTGGAAAGCGAATTTCTCTGTCACTCTCATCAACAACAAAAAGACATATATTACGTATGTTTATAGCAAAACGGACCGTAATCAGAAAAACACAAAAAGGAATACAACTTTGCTCAATAATGTTGTTCTCGACTCGCGGCAAAAAAAATATGAAAAATATGAACAACTTTATTTCAACTTGAAAGATGAAGACGAACTCTGCACACAGTCTGTGTATCACTCAGTCTCAACCGAAACAGTTAAAGGTCTAGACATGATCAAAGCGACTTGAGAGAAAAAAACACGAAAGGTATCCGTCCCCCCAAAGCAACAACGACAATAACAAAACACAGTCGTTCTTGTTTTTCAAAGACTTTTTTTTTTAAACCACTCTGACCCTGCCTAAAAAAAATGTTTTTTTCCGAGTCGAGCCACGTTTCTTCGAGCGTAATGACAGTAACGTGAGACGAAAAGCAGGGGTAGGACAAAAGACAATGATTACCGCCAAAGTTTTGAGGTTTGTACGGGTCATTGGTTACGGTGCCTGCGCTCAGAGAGATAGAATCGATTAGAGGCTGAGCCAGTGACACGGCTTTTCTGCATGCCCAGTGCTCCCCCAGTCGTCAGATATCATTGCCTTGCTCCTTTTGCTTAGTTGGGTGTTTTTTTGTGTGTGTATTTTTGTTGGGGGGGGGGGGTGAAGCGTCCGGGGGGGGTGGTCGGGGGTTGGCTATAGGTGAGAAACTTGGGCAGAGTAAAGGAAAGGGGGGGAGAGAGAGAGAGGGGGAGAAAGAGAGAGGGGGAGAGAGAGAGAGAGAGAGAGGGGGAGAGAGAGAGGGGGAGAGAGAGAGAGAGGGGGAGAGAGAGAGAGGGGGAGAGAGAAAGAGAGGGGGAGAGAGAGAGAGGGGGAGAGAGAAAGAGAGGGGGAGAGCGAGAGAGAGAGAGAGAGAGAGAGAGAGAGAGAGATAGAGATAGAGATAGAGAGAGAGAGAGAGAATTGAATTGTATTGAATTGAACTTTATTTAACAAGGATTAAGATTTAAGGCTACGCCTTTTCTTACAATCTGTCCTTGGGACGCATAGACACACAATTATACAATTAAAAAATCAAAAATTAAAAAGTTAAAAAGTTAACCAACAAAAGGAGGTCGGAAAACTTCAGCAGAGAAGGGGGAGAGAGAGAGGGGGAGAGAGAAAGAGAGGGGGAGAGAGAGAGAGAAAGAGAGAGAGAGAAATAGCTAGGGAGAGAGAGAGAGAGAGGGGGGAGAGAGGCAGAGAGAGAGAGAGAAAGAGAGAGAGAGAGAGAGGGGGAGAGAGAGCGAGAGAGAGAGAGCGAGAGAGAGAGAGAGAGAGAGAGAGAGAGAGAGAGAGAGAGAGAGAGAGAGAGAGAGAGGGAGAGAGAGAGGATAACCTCTTTCAAAAGCAAGTGACCAGAAAAGGGAGGCAGTCTTAAATGAGAGATTAAAGTTAGTTTTCAATCTCACAGCTTTTTCCAGAAAAAAAAGCTTGTTATCAGTGAATTGATTCAGGTTATGAGATGATTAACTATTGCCACGTTTGGAGAAGAAACAAGTCGCGAAAATACAACATTTAGTCAAGCTCAGTCGAACTCACAGAATGAAACTGAACGCATTGCATTTTTTTCGGCAAGACCGTACACTCGTAGCATCGTCTGTCCACCGCTCGTGGCAAAGGCAGTGAAATTAACAATCCAGAAAAGCGCGGTAGCGGTTGCGCTGAGGAGGATAGCACGCTTTTCTGTATCTCTATTCTTTTTAACTCTCTGAATGTGTTTTTAATCCAAACATATCATATCTATATGTTTTTGGAACCAGAAACGGACAAGGAATGAGATGAAATTGTTTTTAAATCGATTTCGGAAATTTAATTTTAATCATAATTTTTATATTTTTAATTTTCAGAGCTTGTTTTTAATCCGAATATAACATATTTATATTTTTTGGAATTATAAAATGATGAAGAATACGATAAACGTAAATTTGGATCGTTTTATAAAAAAATAATTTTAATTACAATTGTCAGATGTTTAATGACCAAAGTCATTAATAATTTTTAAGCCTCCAAGCTGAAATGCAATCCCAAAGTCCGGCCTTCGTCGAAGATTGCTTGGCCAAAATTTCGATTAACTTGATTGAAAAATGAAAGTGTGACAGTGCCGCCTCAACTTTTACAAAATGCAGGATATGACGTCATCAAAGACATTTATCGAAAAAATGAAAAAAGTGTCTGGGGATATCATACCCAGGAACTCTCATGAAAAATTTCATAAAGATCGGTCCAGTAGTTTACTCTGAATCGCTCTACTCACACCCACGTACAGACACACAGACACAGACACAGACACAGACACAGACACACACACACACATACACACACACACACACACACACACACACACATACACATTATGATACACCACACCGTCGTCTCGATTCCTCCCTCTATGTTAAAACATTTAGTCAAAACTTGACTAAATGTAAAAACGACAAGTCGCGTAAGGCGAAATTACTACATTTAGTCAAGCTGTGGAACTCACAGAATGAAACTGAACGCACTGCATTTTTTCACAATGACCGTAGTCCGCCGCTAGTGAAAGTGACGAGCCTGTTCAGCGCGGTAGCGGTTGCGCTGTGCTGCATAGCACGCTTTACTGTACCTCTCTTCGTTTTAACTTTCTGAGCGTGTTTTTAATCCAAACATATCATATCTATATGTTTTTGGAATCAGGAACCGACAAGGAATAAGATGAAATTTTTTTTAAAACGATTTCGGA
>NC_090256.1:52165041-52167541 GCF_037325665.1 Littorina saxatilis | reverse complement strand
GAGCGCTTAAAGTAGTCTTATTAAAGAAAACAACCCTATCTGAGTTAGACTACATGAACTTAGGCATTCTTTCTCTGAAGGCAAGGCTAAGTTATAATAAAGGTACCCTTATGCTTACAATTATTCATGGATGTGTACCTCATACCATATTTTCCAAATTCACGTTAAAAACTTCACGCCAATTGATGAGACTGAACATGCCTCTGCCTAGGATTGACCTATTCAAATCTAGTTTAGTCTATTCAGGTAGCAGTCTCTGGAACACTCTTCCGACAATCCTACGGCAAACTAGCAGCACAAACGTTTTTAAGACCAGATATACGTCTTATCTCATGAAGTCTAAATAAACATCTGTTGTCGCTAGAATGGTTGTTAAAACCAACAACCGGTGCTTTTTAACAATGTATTATTATTTTTATATACACTGATTTTTTTTCGAATGCAGTGTATGTCAATGGGCATGACATTCAGTACAGCTTTGTTGCGTCAGTGCAATCTACTCTATAATTCTTAACTCATGTCAAATGAACTTACATTTTTCATTTAAGCAATGTATTGTATGTAAATTGATGATATGTTCTTACTTTCATTTTATTTTAATCATGTAGCAGTAGTTTTCTTTACTTGCTTATTCTTTAGCAATTTTAGACTAGTCCCTCTTTAGGGCGAGGGCCAGATGTAAAAAAGCAGATCACTGCTTACTCTATTACCCTCGTTAAATAAAGAATTGTTCTTGTTCTTGTTCGTGTTCTCTTTCTCTCTCTCTCCCTCTTTACACACACCCAACACTGACACATCCTGTCTTGCTCTGATTGTATGCACATATCTCTGTTTTGCTCTCACTCGCCGCTTTGAGGTTGTCAACAGAGGTTGAACTCATGGTCGCATATCAGTCACTCGTACTTTTTTGTTTGTGTTGTAAGATTTTTTTAAAGTCCCTTCAACAGATATAATATCTATCCGGGATGTGTTGCAAGAATTACGAGGGCCAACGGAAAAGTTCCGGGCCCGACCAGGAAAGAGTTATTTCATCAACAGAAACAAATCAACACATAACATCCTCTGAATCTGCCTAAATCAAGCCTAAAAGGTCGTCGTGTGACATGTTAAACACAAACTAACTGGTGAAAATAGGTATTACTTTGCATGACGTCTGAAGAAGAACCTTTCTTACATCTTGCCAATAGTTTAAATTTCTAAGTCAACTCCTTCGCAGTCGGGCTTGGAACTTTTCAGTTGACCCTCAGTCTTACTTTTAACTCATCAGGGTTAGGTAAGGTAAGTTAAGATAAGGTAAGGTAAGGTAAGGTACGGTACGATAAGGTTAGGTAAGGCTAGGTAAGGTAAGGTCAAGTAATATCACATAGTCATGTGAGGATTCCCTCATCAAAATTCGTCTTACTTCCTCCTCAAAGAGAATATCATACTCTGGTCAGCTATCCTTGGCATACATGTCTTAGTGTAAATTCGGAGAGTGGCATTTGTCGGTAACTTCCGTCAGAAGGTTAATCGGAACTGGCGTAATATTTCCTCTGTCTGTGTGAATCTATGAATATTAAATGAAACTAGCGCACCTGGCATGACGTCGCCGAATGACCAGGTAAAGAAGGAAGAACTCTCAAGTATCCGAATCCCCTTGACACATTTTATGTATGCTTGGTTTTCGTGTGCGTGTGAGGCAGGGGAAGTCTGTAACGTTCAAGAACAATGTCACCAAAATATAAGGAAAGTACGTTGTTGAAAGGTACAGAACTTTGCAAGCGTGCAAAAAAGTCGCAGTGCATTGAAAATGTTGATCAATATGTATACATGTACCATGGTAACCACAGCCTTCTCGTGCCAGTGTTTTAAGTAACGATGCACTCACGTGTCCTGTTTAACAGCAATGCTCACTTAGCCGATCTATTCTGAGCCATGGTGCTAGCCAATAAATGCATGAAGTGCACTCCAGGAAGTTCATACGATTTTTTCTAAGTATCGCCGAAACCATGGTAATCTGGCTGTGGACAGTTAAGTACAGTCGAACCTGTCTGTAGCGACCAGCCAAGGGACCGCCCAAAAAGGGTCTTTGATTCAGGTGGTCGCTATGCAAAGGTGAATTACATATACACATTATTGTGGCTCCTTTGGGATGGTCGTGATGGATAGGGGAGGTCGTTATCAAGAGGTGGTCGTTAGGGCAGGTTCGACTGTATCACGGCAAGCCTCGACCCACGTAAGTTCCCAACTAAACAAAGGAAGTCTCTCGGGATTTTCAATGTGGATTAAAACATAGAACATTGTGTAATCTCTATGTCCACATACTGCAAATGTTCAATGTTTCTGAAAAGATGCACTAATGTAATGACTATGCATGAACAACACGCCCATGTTGATGCCCATCGTTACACAGACTTCGGTTGTCAACGTTTCAGTACAGATGCACAAAGTAACGTCTTGCCTTTATCCGTGACCAGTTAATCTCAGCGTCTTGACAAAGATGGACGTACCATCGTGTTCA
>NC_090256.1:52135041-52160041 GCF_037325665.1 Littorina saxatilis | reverse complement strand
ACAAAAGTTAGGTTTCAAAGTCGTCTACTCTGAAAGAACTGATAATCTAAATGCAGCAAACGTTTAATGCGTGGTAATGAAATTAATCTACTTCACTTTTTGCTATATACTTCTCTTTGTCTTTTGTTTCGTCCCGCTGTTCTATGACTTCTTTTACTTTCCTTGGTGTTTCTGTATTGTCTTTCTAGTTTAATTCTGTCTCTACTTTGTCTGAATTCATCTCTTCCTTGATTTTTCATTTTCTTTCCTTTGCAATTCCTTCTTTCTTTTTCTGAATTTTTTACCCCTAGGATCTGACACCTTAAAATGCTGCGTACTTTCCCATTTCTCTTCTCGACACACGAGTCAAGTATCTGATACTTTTTTTTCCCTTGCTCGTGATTTTAAACATTCCAAGAATGTAGACACTGTCTCCGTAACTAAGCTCGGCAAAAATGTCGGAGGCGCACTTGACACGGTCCAAACTCGTTTTAAATTAACGATGTTTTTGCATACTTTTTTTGACAACAATCTTAATCTCTAAAGAATTAATATTACCTGTGAAAATGTGGTTTTCCCGTTGCTTTTCTGACATGCTCTCTCGTCGTACAATAATCTTTCATTTGTAATACCTGTTACAATTGTTGTTGTTTTTTGTTGCTTTACTGCAAGTTTGTTTTGAAATGTTCTATTTCCTTTTTCACTTTTTTCATGGTGTGGTTGTTGATAACAACTCAAGTGCTGCCAAGAATGTCCGAGAGAGTATAACAAAAAAAACCTGATATGATAACAATGGACAACTTTTGTTTTTCTGTCGTAATTCGCTTATCACTTTAAAATTTCTTGAAAACAAACAAGACCGAATAGAGGGGAAGGGTCGGTGTTAATAAAACGGAGCATAGCTACACGGCTGGTAGCTAGGTTGTTAGAGCATCACATTTGTGATCCCCGTGTCGCGGGTTCGAATCCAGGATTGGATCGACGGACACGGGTCAACTTTACGTGCAGACTCAGAGACGGTATCCATGTCCCACCAACGTGTCGCAACTGTTGGGCCATGGCATGTCAAAGTACACGGTAATTCTGCCGACAGTGCAGGTAGCTGATCCGACCGAAACACGCACACACCTGGATGGTGCGACACATGTTGCTGCCAGCTTTCCTCTTATTCGTAGAGACCCGAATTTCCAAGGAATGGGATAATAAATAAAGTAATGTAAATGAAATGTAAAAAAAATGTCTGTGTGCGTGTGTATGTATGTGTGTTAGTATGTGTGTTAGTATGTGTGTGTGTGTGTGTGTGTGTAGGTGTGAGTGTGTGTGTGTGTGTGTGTGTGGGGGGGGGGGTTGCATGTGTACTTGTACGTGTAGGTGTGTGTGTGTGTGTGTGTGTGTGTGTGTGTGTGTGTGTGTGTGTGTGTGTATGTGTGTGTGTGTGTGTGTGTGTCTGTCTGTCTGTGTATCCATGTGCTTCTTTACATGTGTACTGCGTGCGCGTGTGTGTGCATCTGCAGTCATATGCATGTCTGTCTGTATAACTGTCTGCCTCTGTGCCAGCCTGTCCGTCTGTCTGTCTGTCTGTCTGTCTGTATATCTCTCTATCTCTTCCTCATATCTCCGTGCACCTACACTATTTAGTGCATCTTCCCATGCAGTCACACGCAGGTACACAATGTGCCTCATTATCTGTGAACAAGCCACGAACTTTTCAAAACTTTTTAGAGATACCTAAACCTTGAAGCCCTTTAGGCGGGATTTTATAGGGGGACGATCGTGTGCAGTGACGATGATTTAAAGCTGACATCTCTCCCATAAAAAAAGTCAACTTAGCCTTTAAGAAATGAACGATGAATGCTCATTTATGATGATAATAAAAGACACAGGCATTGGCATACAAATTCTTAGACATAGACGATCGTATCATCTCGAAAGAGAAATTTGCGTGTGGTGTGTATAACAACAGTACGGTAGGCCTACATACAACTCGAAGATAACATGTGGGGAAAACAGACATTGAAATTGTATACATGACGAGAGGAGTTGAAAATAGGCCTATGTCAAAAGACATTGACACAGTAAAACTGTAATTGTCCCTTTTGAGATTAAGCACATATCTTTGTGCTAATTCTACGTGTGAGATCTTGGAACAGTTTTCTTTAACTTGAATCGGGTAAATTGTGTGCGCAAAACTATTTTGGTCTTGTCGGAAGGACTGTTTCTTTAAACACTTCAAATATGGAATTATTTTTCTCTGCAACCTATTACCTTAACACAATAGCTACCTTTTTGTTAATCTGTGTTATGTGGGCTACAGTTCGTGTTTTGGCGTTGAACATTACTCGGCATTACAGTGCAGAGTGATCTCAACAGTTCGTTAAGGGGCCACAGCTATAGTATTGTTTTGGCATAAAGTCGATTTCAAATCAAATCAAATCAAATCAAATGAACTGTATTATCTCAAACCTGAGAGATTAATGTCTCGGCGCATGTGGCCTAGTCGCTGCCCTACACGCCACCAGGCGTGAAAGGCAGTAAGTAAGTAAGTAAGCATGTGGCCTACATGAAGTTTTGCATCATTACTCAATGCCTGTGTGCTCTGTGGAACGCTAAAACATTTCTCTCCTCTAAATCTGTTTGATTTGTTTGCCTGTGGTCAGTCATCAAAGCCCGTCCTTAAGCACGACGTCGACTTGGCGAAGCTTCGCGAAGTCTTTGTACCGAAACCCCGCAGCTGCGGCGTGGTACTTTGACCCCTACTTCGCTTCACAAGTTTTGACATGCGAAGCTTCGCCGTAGCTCGCAACGAAATTGCTTTTTTTGTAAGAAGAGTGCTTTTCAATTCAAGATGGACGACGAAATCAGACTCAATACCGTAGTGAAGAATGAATTTATCGACTTTGGTTGACCCGAAGTACAAGAACTAACCTCCTACCTGTATTATTTCATACTGCGATGCATTGACATGTTGAATCAAACTCAAAATCCCAGCTCTCACGCCGACTGGCCCCGGCCGTGCTAAGTAGACAATATAGAACACATAACTATGTGTTACAATTAACTTACGTCATCATCAAGTACGTAAAGTACAATCTGTGACGTAAAGTACTCAGAAAGAAGCACACCACGCGCTGGTCAAGACTCCTAACAGCCATTCATATGCATTCGCGCATGCGCTTTCTGGCTAATAAGATGTGAGACGCCAAGACAAGAAAAGATAACTATCTTCTCCGCCATAGTGCCTTCCCTTGGACTTCTTCGAAGCTTCGACGAATTCTAGTTCCGGTAGCTTCGCGAAGTGAGCTACGCGAAGTCGACCTCGTCCAATTAAGGACATAGAGATTACACAACGTCATCGAGTGAGGGACCGAAAAATATTGAAACTCGAGGATGATTTTTTTGTGGTATCAACCGAGACCGTAGGTCGAGGTTGATACCACACAAAACAAGAGGCGAAGCCTTCAAGGCTCACGTAAGAAATAGACAAACAGTAACACAAACTCAATCACTCCGTCACACATACACACCCACACACACAGTAAGCTTAGGTGACGACTGTGCAAGAAAGAGAGACACTAGATCTAGATCTGTCTGTGTCTGCATGTAGCCTACTTACAGGGACACGACTGCCAAATAGTCTCGGCCCGCTCAAAATAACAATGACCGAGACCACACACACCACGCGAGAGAGAAAGACTACAGGGAGGCATGCCGTCATGATGCATTAATTGACGTCAAACACTTTTGACCGTGACGTAATCTTATGCGAGCTTTATCCATAGTCTTGGATAACCACTCACACATAGACTCGGAAATGTTAAAGTTTCTACCACAGACATACACACACACGCACACACGCACAAACGCACGCACAGACAGACAAAGTTACGATCGCATAGGCTACACTTACGTGAGCCAAAAATCATCCGAGAGTTTCAATATGTTTTGGTCCCTCAGAAGATGACGTTTGTGTAATTTGTGTATACAATGATCAATCTCTATACCTTCTTGTCACTGGAAGCAGCAACACTTGAAAGCATAAGTTCCCTTGACAAACGTCATTTATGATTGGCGTCATCTATGAATGACGTCACTGTCTAGACAAGACAAGTGCCGGTATCGGCAAACCTTGTCGCGGCAAAGGGCTATGACCCGTGCCTTGATACCATTGAGATCATAGGAGATGCACAGCAGTGCCGATACCAGGTTTCTTTAGCTTCACTTTAAAATGATATCAGAACGATAGTTATTCACTTGAAAGTGAACACAGGAGAGTTGTATACAAAGCCTGTATACAACTCTCCTGTGTTCACTTTCAAGTGAATAACTATCGTTCTGATATCATTTTAAAGTGAAGCTAAAGAAACCTGGTATCGGCACTGCTGTGCATCTCCTATGATCTCAATGGTATCAAGGCACGGGTCATAGCCCTTTGCCGCGACAAGGTTTGCCGATACCGGCACTTGTCTTGTCTAGACAGTGACGTCATTCATAGATGACGCCAATCATAAATGACGTTTGTCAAGGGAACTTATGCTTTCAAGTGTTGCTGCTTCCAGTGACAGGAAGGTATAGAGATTGATCATTGTATATTACAATCAATTTATCATTGTATACACAAATTACACAAACGTCATCTTGTGAGGGACCAAAAAATATTGAAACTCTCGGATGATTTTTTTGTGTGGTATCAACCTCGACCTACGGTCTCGGTTGATACCACAAAAAAATCATCCTCGAGTTTCAATATTTTTCGGTCCCTCACTCGATGACGTTGTGTAATCTCTATACCCTAACCCTAAACTAGATGAGCGAACGTGTATCAAAGACCTGTACGCGTACGTGTACATATTGCGTCACCCGTGACTCATTTTTTCTCTCCAATGTTCCAAATCATACGTTGTTTTGCTCCCACCAAGACTGCAGATCTTGGCAAACGCGTGACGTAAAAACTAGATTTGATGACGTTTCCCGTACACGTTCCGGCTGAAAAGCGCCACATCTAGATCTTGCTATTGGTAGTCAAACGGCGCAAGGTATTTCCAAAATGACCCTAGGATCCACCGAGAAGCAATCCAGGATAAGGTTAAAACTGTTTACTGCATGCCATCACCACAGTCAACACCACTATCCTTATTTCAACTCAATATATTTTGTATACAGTCTCCAAATACAACGTAATTCATACCCTATACCATTCAACAGAAACAACGCATATAATAAGACAACACACTCAACGCCACTATGCTTATTTCAACACTCTCAACATATTTGTATGCGGTCTCCAAATAAAACGTAATTTATGCTCTCTACCATTCAACAGAAACAACGCATATAATAAGACATCACACTCAACGCCACTATCCTTATTTCAACACAAGATATTTTGTATACAGTCTACAAATACAACGTAATTCATACCCTATACCATTCAACAGAAACAACGCATATAAAATAAGACATCACACTCAACGCCACTATCCTTATTTCAACACAAGATATTTTGTATACAGTCTACAAATAAAACGTAATTCATACCCTATACCATCCAACAGAAACAACGCATATAAAATAAGACATCACACTCAACGCCACTATCCTTATTTCAACACTCTCAAGATAGTTTGTATGCAGTCTCCAAATAAAACGTAATTCATACTCTATACCAGCGATCTAACCGAGAATTATTTTCATTTAAAAAAATCTCAAACGAAAATACTAACAACGCATACCATAAGACAGATGACAGTATGCATTTGAGCATAATTCATCAAATTCTCCTCGTCTAGGGTTTCTGGTGCATACTGTCTTCATCGCGCCGTTGTGAGGCCTTGGTATGATGGATGAGACCGAGATTTTACTTTGGTAAACTTTGGGGTCACTGTGGTCTGCCACTGCCAACTCGCCTGCTATCGAAAAATGAATAAAAAGTATAAACAAGTCGCGTAAGGCGAAAATACAATATTTAGTCAAGTAGCTGCCATTTTTCAGCAAGACCGTATACTCGTAGCATCGTCAGTCCACCGCTCATGGCAAAGGCAGTGAAATTGACAAGAAGAGCGGGGTAGTAGTTGCGCTAAGAAGGATAGCACGCTTTTCTGTACCTCTCTTTGTTTTAACTTTCTGAGCGTGTTTTTAATCCAAACATATCATATCTATATGTTTTTGGAATCAGGAACCGACAAGGAATAAGATGAAAGTGTTTTTAAATTGATTTGGAACATTTAATTTTGATAATAATTTTTATATATTTAATTTTCAGAGCTTGTTTTTAATCCGAATATAACATATTTATATGTTTTTGGAATCAGCAAATGATGGAGAATAAGATAAACGTAAATTTGGATCGTTTTATAAATTTTTATTTTTTTTTACAATTTTCCGATTTTTAATGACCAAAGTCATTAATTAATTTTTAAGCCACCAAGCTGAAATGCAATACCGAACCCCGGGCTTCGTCGAAGAATACTTGACCAAAATTTGAACCAATTTGGTTGAAAAATGAGGGCGTGACAGTGCCGCCTCAACTTTCACGAAAAGCCGGATATGACGTCATCAAAGACATTTATCAAAAAAATGAAAAAAACGTTCGGGGATTTCATACCCAGGAACTCTCATGTCAAATTTCATAAAGATCGGTCCAGTAGTTTAGTCTGAATCGCTCTACACACACACACACACACACGCACGCACGCACATACACCACGACCCTCGTTTCGATTCCCCCTCGATGTTAAAATATTTAGTCAAAACTTGACTAAATATAAAAAGCAATGTGTTTTGCCTTTAAGATGGATTTTTTTTAACTCATTTTTTTCTGTAATCCAAAACGACAAAGACTGCCAACGTTCCAAAATTCAGAATAAAAAAACCAAGAACGTTTAATTATGACAAAACAAAACGTTACGGTCACTGATCTTTGACCCAGCGGTCTTTTAAGAGGACAGAAAGACGAACACTTATAATACAGTAAACTTATCTAACTAATTGTCCACAAGCTCGTTCCGAAGCTCAAGCGAGACTGAGTGAGTTTAAGTGTTCGTCTGTCCGTAACGTTTTGTTTTGTCACAATTAAACGTTCATATAACATACCTTGCTTGAATTGGGGAGTTTTATTCTGAAGTTTGGAACGTTGGCATTTCTTTTTTTTGGGGGGGGGGGCTTACCGAGAAAAGAGTTTTGAAAACAAAATCTATTGAGAAGCCAAAGATAAGGACGGAAGGTCTGAGCGTGCTGTGTGTCATGTTTGTGTTTCTGGACGTGTCGCAGTTGTGTCAGTGCGGTGGTGGTGCATGGTGGTGGTGGTGGTGGTGATGTTGGTTGGTTCGCACGCTCATGCATTCCCCATTCTCCCCAAAAATCAGGATGATCGTTGTAAGCTCAATCAGATGTTCTTCATTTTCCAGACGGCTAACGGTATGGTATGTAAAGAGTGCCTTTTGTCTCTTGTTTGTCTCACGAAAGAAACGAGATCAGACAAGCACTTTGACAAGGGGAAGTTCCTCGACAGACCTGAACAAAAAAGCACACACACACACACACACACACACATTCTCACCAGACCTGAACAAAAAAGCACACACACACACACACACAAATACCAAACGTATACAGGCATCAATTTGAAAGCAACAAACAAGACATGGCAAACCCGAGTAAGTTCATCCCTCGACAGGGGCGTTCCTCGTGGGATTGCAGGCAAACCTGTTAGCCCGATAGTCCGCTTTGCAAGGGTAGAGGGGAGTATGTAAGAGGCAAGTAGTCGGCCCTGGAATTAGGGTGTTTTGTACAGCTCTTCTGCCACTAATCCGACCCCGTTTGCTAAATTAGAAGGTAGCGCCTTCCCGTCCCTTCCCTTCTCGGTTCTTGGTAGCGTAGAGGATAGGTAGATTCCTTGAGGGCAGCTTGGAACAGGCGGTGGAAGACCTCCTAATGGTACGCCTACGTAAAGCGGTGTCAACTCGAGGGTTTACGTTTTTGTGTGGAATGGCGTTTTTTGTCTGATACGTCACAACAAGGGTTTTCGTTTGTGTAAGAACATTGTAAGAAAGAAATACACGCGTTAAATCCAAACGCCTAAAAATCGGAGAGACTGCCTATAGGTTGTTAAATAAATGCTTTTAATGTTCTAGTTGATATTTCAAATGAAGAAGCGTAATTGACTGTTTTATTTATGTATTTATTTATTTATTTATTCATTTATTTATTTATCTATTTATTTATTCATCTTTACACATATTTATCTATTTATTTATTCATCTTTACACATATTTATCTATTTATTTATTTATCTATTTATTTATTTGGATTTATCTGAATTACAATGGGTTTTTCAATTTGTCAGTTTTGAGCAAGAATGAAACAATAATCAATTGAACAGGTGCATTTGATAACCAGCTGCACGCGCCTGGGTTATTTTCAAGGATTTATCGATGGTTGATCCATTGATCATTGAGGGCCAAGAAGAATTCCTGGAGGTTTTGAAAATCAACCAACAGTCGTTTCTGTTTCAATTCTCCACTCCTGGATAAAAAAAATGTAAAAAGCCAATAAAACTGTTTGAGAACATACTGTGCCGAACGTGGTAGTTTTAAAATGCTTATACTTTGTCGTGCCAGAGGTGTGTGCAAAAGTCTAATATATGACCCGCGCCAGTCGAATGTTTGGACGTCTATTCCCTGTAACTTCAACTTTTTCTTCCGTCAAATCAGCGGCCCTGCTCAATGAATGTACGTTGAATAGTGTGTGGAAAACTTTCAGGTTTAGAATTTTAAAAATAGACGCATAATTTGTATTTCAATTGTGGACAGAGTGTGGAATAAACGATTAGTAAACACCTGTATTACTGATAGCTGTTTGCAAGCCTCTTTTCCACTTAGAAACTGATTCGACAATCTTATGATAATCCAGTCTACTTCGAGGTATTCAAAACAACAAAATAAAGCAATTTCACTCCACTTTATTTCAGGATAAAAGATCACTCCTAAAGTACTGGGCACCAAGGTGAACAAATGCCTTCAAAATCCTAGGTACTTCCACCTCTCACCATAACAACTTCTGACAGTTCAATATCAAAGGGGTACTACTTGTTCAGTCCAGTGTTGTGCTCTTTGGCGGAAACTTGACAAGAAAGCCTGAGCGGTCGGCAAAAGTTGCCTTCAAAAGGTCTGATCATAAACGCTGTTGACAGGGTGTGTGGTAAGCAGGGGTACGGACTGTGAGGTTGCCCGACATGTCGACCATTCAAGCAGAAACGTTGTTGTCGTTAATTGACACAGTGTGTGTGTCGTTAACCTGCGATCAGCAGTTCCTCTCCCAGAAGTATATGGTCCCTTCAAGTGCATGGAAGGTGTTCTGTCACGAGGTTTTTGTGTGGCGCTGTCCAAAGTCGGTTGAGGAAAGGTGACTGATATGACGTTCGGTTCAGTTCAGTTCGGCCCTCTTGAAAGTGTCGGCTTAGCGCTTTCGAGCACGTCGCTTGGGCCTTTGGACGTTCTCCAGTCTGCCAGTGGTCCTGACGCCTTGTGTCATCTTTCAGGCAATTATGTATCCCAACATTTTGCAAAGATCTTCCTAACATATACAAGAGGTACATTGAGCCTTACGAAGTTTCTCTCCAAAAAGTATTTCGTCCCTGAAAAGTATTTCAGCCAAGTTTGTGTTCCCGACATTTTCCGACGATGTATCGAGGCTGGGACGTTCCTCTCCAAAATGTGTTTGGTCCCCAGCAAGGGAATGGAAGGGGCTCTGTTGTGGCTGGCCTGGCTAAAATTCGGACCAGGTGAATGATGTGACGTTCGGCTTGAATTCCGTTCAGTTGGGTCCACTTCAAGTTGAGTCCAGTTTCCCAGCCTGCTTTTTTTCTATGTGCTTTATGTTGGGGTGTTTTTTTCCCGGCAACTCTTTGTCAACATTTAGCAAAGGTTCATGAAAGTTGCGACATGGTCTGTTGTTTGTGTGTAACCTGATAACGTTAAAGAATGTGAGGTGGCATGGCCACTTCCTGCAAAACTCTCTGTATAAAAGATTAGTGTGTGTGTGTGTGTGTGTGTGTGTGTGTGTGTGTGTATTGTGTGTGTGTGTGTGTGTGTATGTGTGAATGTGTGTGTGTGTGTGTGTGTGTGTGTGTATGTGTGTGTGTGTGTGTGTGTGTGTGTGTGTGCATGCCTTGCATGCCAGATTTTTCCTCTGTGTGTGTGTGTGTGTGTGTGTGTGTGTGTGTGTGTGTGTGTGTGTGTGTGTGTGTGTGTGTGTGTTCGTTAGTGCGTGCGTGCGTGCGTGCGTGCGTGCGTGCGTGCGTGTGTGTATTTTTCTTTTAAACAATAACGCTCTTCACAATCGTAGACACAACGTTCCTCTGAAATGAATTCAAACAAACGAAAAAAAGACCCAAACAAGTCGCGTAAGGCGAAATTACTACATTTAGTCAAGCTGTGGAACTCACAGAATGAAACTGAACGTAGTCCGCCGCTAGTGCAAAAGGCAGTGAAAGTGACGAGCCTGTTTGGCGCGGTAGCGGTTGCGCTGTGCTTCATAGCACGCTTTACTGTACCTCTCTTCGTTTTAACTTTCTGAGCGTGTTTTTAATCCAAACATATCATATCTATATGTTTTTAGAATCAGGAACCGACAAGGAATAAGATGAAATTGTTTTTAAATCGATTTCGGAAAGTTAATTTTGATCATAAGTTTTATATTTTTAATTTTCAGAGCTTGTTTTTAATCCAAATATAACATATTTATATGTTTTTGGAATCAGAACATGATAAAGAATAAGATGAACGTAAATTTGGATCGTTTTATTAAAAAACTTTTTTTTTACAATTTTCAGATTTTTAATGACCAAAGTCATTAATTAATTTTTAAGCCACCAAGCTGAAATGCAATACCGAAGTCCGGCCTTCGTCTAAGATTGCTTGGCCAAAATTTCAATCAATTTGATTGAAAAATAAGGGTGTGACAGTGCCGCCTCAACTTTTACAAAAAGCCGGATATGACGTCATCAAAGACATTTATCGAAAAAAATAAAAAAAAATCCGGGGATATCATTCCCAGGAACTCTCATGTAAAATTTAATAAAGATTGGTCCAGTAGTTTAGTCTGAATCGCTCTACACACACACACGCACAGACACACACACACACACACACACACACACACACACACACACATACACCACACCCTCGTCTCGATTCCCCCCCAACGTTAAAACATTTAGTCAAAACTTGACTAAATGTAATAATGCAGGCAAAATAATAACAACACATAAGAGGTTATCAAAATGGCCGACATATCCAAAGACTATGCCACAATAACAAATCATTGATAAAGGCAGTCTTCTGTTCTCGGTTGTTGTTGTTTTTACATTTAGTCAAGTTATGACTAAATGTTTTAACATAGAGGGGGGAATCGAGACGAGGGTCGTGGTGTGTGTGTGTCTGTCTGTCTGTCTGTGTGTGTGTAGAGCGATTCAGACTAAACTACTGGACCGATCTTTATGAAATTTGACATGAGAGTTCCTGGGTATGATATCCTCAGACGTTTTTTCCATTTTTTTGATAAATGTCTTTGATGACGTCATATCCGGCTTTTCGTGAAAGTTGAGGCGGCACTGTCACGCTCTCATTTTTCAACCAAATTGGATGAAATTTTGGTCAAGTAATTTCCGACGGAGCCCGGACTTCGGTATTGCATTTCAGGGTTGTGGCTTAAAAATTAATTAATGACTTTGGTCATTAAAAATCTGAAAATTGTAAAAAAATTATTTTTTTTATAAAACGATCCAAATTTACGTTCATCTTATTCTCCATCATTTTCTGATTCCAAAAACATATAAATATGTTATATTTGGATTAAAAACAAGCTCTGAAAATTAAAAATATAAAAATTATGATCAAAATTAAATTTTCGAAATCAATTTAAAAACACTTTCATCTTATTCCTTGTCGGTTCCTGATTCCAAAAACATATAGATATGATATGTTTGGATTGAAAACACGCTCAGAAAGTTAAAACGAAGAGAGGTACAGAAAAGCGTGCTATCCTTCTCAGCGCAACTACTACCCCGCTCTTCTTGTCAATTTCACTGCCTTTGCATCGAGCGGTGGACTGACGATGCTACGAGTATACGGTCTTGCTGCGTTGCATTGCGTTCAGTTTCATTCTGTGAGTTCGACAGCTACTTGACTAAATGTTGTATTTTCGCCTTACGCGACTTGTTTTTTCGTCAGCTAGTTCACAGCGGCAGTGATTCCTCTTGGCGTCGCGTATTATAAACCGTCAGAGGTCGTCTTTTCCACTTGACGCTAGGTTTGCCGAGACTACTTCTTCTTTCCCATACATCATGGCGTCACATCAAAGAAGTTTGAAATCGAGATAGTTTTGTGTCAGGGAGGGAATTTTGACCATAGCTGGTATGAAGGTTGGAGTTTGCACAAAAGGTTATCTACATGTCATAAACATTTCCAGACCCAGACTTTATCCTTCAAAGGAGTTTACCCCTGTAAGGAGACATTTTTAAGGCGGCACGATGGCGGTCACTTTTAAAGACAGAGCGTGCGGAGAAAAACTTGGTTGATTTAGTGTTACTTGGCCAGCTGGTTAGCTGGTTAGTGGTTGGTTCGTGTTCAGTTTTACCAACTTTTACTACAACAGACATTCTCGTAACGACTCGGGACATAAACTCTAAGGAAATGATACCGTAGATGGTATCTGTTTTCGTATGAGACAAAACATCATACAGGAACAAATTTGGCTCTTTGACAGGATTCAAAAGTGTGATGTAACCCATTACACGGAGCTTTGCTAGATATATGCAGGTGAGATCGATGCGCCATGTTGGAAGTTATCTCTTTTCAACGTCACCTCCACTGAACTGCCAAAATGGTGGCAGAGAATGTATTTTCTCTGGCTCAGTGTGTCGGGTGACTTTGAGAAACGCTCAGCTCAGCTCCAACACAAATAATTATGGTTCAGGCAAGGAAGTCAACAAAGTTACTCGTATTAAGCCACACACAAAAAATAGTCTGTTTACGGTATCCCGACCGACCCTATTTTTCGCGCGACCCTAGACTTTTTTTCGGCATTTTGAAAAAAAAAAAGGTCTTTGTTTTTTGGCAAAATAACTTAAAAATATGGGTTTTTTGAGAAAAAAAATGAAGAAAAAAAATCCCGACCTACCGACCCTATTTTTTTTTGCCTATCTTACCGTAAACTGACTATATTTATTTTTTTTGGGGGGGGCCTTAACAGTCTTCAGTATTTTATCATTTTCAGTAGCACATTACATGTACTAGCATTCCTGATTTTCAGCTCAAAGCCGGAATCTTGCTTACACACTGAAAATAAAGTTATTACACGATAAAGATACCGCCTTTTGGACGAGGGTGGGGACGGAGGTGAGGTGTCGGTGGGTTTTTTTTTCGACATGACATTTGTCTTACAAGAAAAGGTAAGGAGGCTTAATTGCTCCAGGGTGTTTTAAAAATGTTATTGTGGCGACAACGTGTTTTATTTCTGTTTTCTTCTCTTTCTTTCTTCCTTTATCATACTAATTGCATAGTCCAGTCGCGGAGTTCCTCTTATAAAAGAAAACACAAAAATCCAAAATCATTCATCTTGATTTTTTTTTAGCCAAATGCTGCAGCATTACGCTAAATTTGAGTAAAACGTGTCGAAGAAAATTGCTAGAAGTTTCTCTTCGTGGATAGTATCATTCTTATCCAAAACTATTGCTGGAACCGGTTCGAACCCAGCGAGGTAACAATGTGAATCAGGGTGCACACTATTCTGTCTGTCTGTCTGTCTGTCTGTCTGTCTGTCTGTCTGTCTGTGTCTCTGTCTCTGTCTCTCTCTCTCTCTCTCTCTCTCTCTCGCTCTCTCTTTCTCTCTCGCGCGCGCGGTACAAACACACACGATCAGTTTCTACCTGTCCTTAGCCCCCCCCCCCCCCCCCCCCACCTGTCTCATCAACCCCTCCTCGCGACACCTCCACCTCCCCACCATAGCAGATCAAGAACACCCCAGACGAAGAACCACTGAACCCTGGACCCCACAGCAAGGCCCACAGCGGGGCCCATGCACGCATAAGCCACAAAACGCAAGGCTCCCCCACCAAGCACCATGAGGTCAGTGGGTGATAACCGGATGCAGTCACGGATGTGACAGACTCTTAAAAAATACTGGGGGTGCTGGGTGGATGGCGCGAGAGCAGGACAGAGGGTGGGGTCGGAGGGGGGTTGGGGCAGTGTTGGGGGGGGGGGGGGGGTTGGGAGGGGGTGAAGGTAGCTAGAACAGATGATAAGGATAAGGGGGTTAAGCCATTCTGTGTATCTGTATTGTTTAGTCTATGGTCATCGGTGTCCGTAATGTATTTGTGAATGTCTTGCATGTGAGTTTGTTTCTTTGTGCGTGTTTGTGTGTGTGTGTGTGTGTGTGTGTGTGTGTGTGTGTGTGTGTGTGTGTTTGTGTGTGTGTGTGTGAGTGCGTGTGTGTGTGTGTGTGTGTGTGTGTGTGTGTGTGTGTGTCTGCCTGTCTGCCTGCCTGTCTGTCTATCTGTCTTTCTGTCTGTCTGTTTGCGTGTGTGCGTTCTTGCGTGCATTAGTGCGTGCGTACGTGTGTGTTCTTGGATGAAAAGTTGTTCGTCTACGTCTGTCTAGCAGGCTTGCATGTTGAGTCTCGGTCTGGTTGATGGTGTTTGTGTCTTTGTTGGGGAGTTGCACTATTGGTAATGGCTACACTGAAGATTAACCCCCAGAGTAAACAACACATTCGTATAGTTTTATTAGCTAGGCTACAAATTTAAGACTGAGCGGTTTGACTCAGCAAAACCTTTGCATTCTGTCCCTATAAATCATCAATGATAATGAGCAATGGGGAGTTAAAAAAACCCACCTCAAAAAGCAGTCTTCTGGGTAACGAAACATTTCGGGGGACTGAGGGGGGGAGGGGGTTGAGCGAATACCGGAAAAGTAGTTCTGCTCACTATCTCAGGTTTGTACATGGGATAGGACCTTTCTCCACTTAGTCACATACAAAAAATCCACATCCTGAATGCTTCGTCATCGGCGGAGTTGCATTTGTGGGGTTTTTTTTCAGTTAATCTTTTTTAAAGCCGCTAATGGCGCAGTGAGGCAGGTATCTTTAACTCAGTTTGTCGTGTTGCTTCGGGTTACGCTAAGTTACCTTATACAAATCAAAATACGTTGAGCACTTTTATCTCATGTTACGACACAATTTGGTCAAACTAATTTGGTCTGTACCACGACAGCGTGTTTATGTTACAGTTAATCTGTGAAACCAGGGGATACGTGTATTAACTAGGTAATACATGAATTAACTGACGAAAAACCCAGTTAATTCATGTATTACCTAAAATAGTCTAGTTAATACACGTATTCCCTGGTTTCACAGATTAACTGTAACATATATACTAAATTCGTTTGCCTGAATGCCAGATATGATATCCCACTGCACATATTTCTCTATATTAAGGGCATGCACTCCTTTTCTGGAGTGGCGCACTGATACGCAGGGCAAAACAATGGGGGAAAGTTGAACCCTCTTGCCGACCCTCATATAGTGCATACATGTATCTACTGCATTCCCCATTCATGCACAGTCTTTTTTCAATGCATTGACACAACATCCAGCAGCTGTTATCATCCGATTTCGTATGGCATTGAGAAGCACGACATTTGGATATGCCTAATTCTCTTTTCTAAATCTGTTTTTTTGTTCAAGGAGAAGAACCTTTTTATGTGCTACCAGCGATGTTCAGCTATCTCGATCACAAGCATATTTTTTTAAGAGGTCAAGTAGGCAAAACAGTATTTTTTTAGGGAAACAATAAAGAAGACTAAGATGCTCTTGTTTGGGTGGTTTTTTTCAGAACTTGTTTCTGCACATGGCGATTGGAACCTTCATTTTCTCAAATCAGTATTTGTTTCTGAAATAAAATGACATTCCAAACTTATTTGATGTTTCTGGTGAAAAATAAGTCCGCGAACGGCTGTCAAACCATTTAGAGCCAACAGACTGATGCGTTAACTCATTTCAAACCTAAAAAGTTGGTTTGGTGGTAAAAAAAAACAAGTCGCGTAAGGCGAAAATACAATATTTAGTCAAGTAGCTGTCGAACTCACAGAATGAAACTGAACGCAACGCAACGCAGCAAGACCGTATACTCGTAGCATCGTCACTCCACCGCCCGTGGCAAAGGCAGTGCACGTGGAATTGACAAGAAGAGCGGGGTATTCGTTGCGCTAAGAAGGATAGCACGCTTTTCTGTACCTTTCTTCGTTTTAACTTTCTGAGCGTGTTTTTAATCCAAACATATCATATCTATATATTTTTGGAATCAGGAACCGACAAGGAATAAGATGAAAGTGTTTTTGAATTGATTTCGAAAAAAAAATTTTGATAATAATTTTTATATATTTAATTTTCAGAGCTTGTTTTTAATCCGAATATAACATATTTATATGTTTTTGGAATCAGCAAATGATGGAAAATACGATAAACGTAAATTTGGATCGTTTTATAAATTTTTATTTTTTTTTACAATTTTCCGATTTTTAATGACCAAAGTCATTAATTAATTTTTAAGCCACCAAGCTGAAATGCAATACCGAACCCCGGGCTTCGTCGAAGATTACTTGACCAAAATTTCAACCAATTTGGTTGAAAAATGAGGGCGTGACAGTGCCGCCTCAACTTTCACGAAAAGCCGGATATGACGTCATCAAAGACATTTATCAAAAAAATGAAAAAAACGTTCGGGGATTTCATACCCAGGAACTCTCATGTCAAATTTCATAAAGATCGGTCCAGTAGTTTAGTCTGAATCGCTCTACACACACACACAGACACACACACAGACACACGCACATACACCACGACCCTCGTTTCGATTCCCCCTCGATGTTAAAATATTTAGTCAAAACTTGACTAAATATAAAAAGGAGGTTCTCCTCCAACTACTCAGCAGCAGCAGCAGCAGCAGCATCATCATCATCATCATCATCATCATCATCATCATCATCATCATCATCATCATCATCATCATCATCATCATCATCATCATCATCGTCGTCGTCGTCGTCGTCGTCATCATCATCATCATCGTCGTCGTCGTCGTCCTCATCATCATCGTTTTCGTCATCATCATCAGTCCTCTGACTGGGACAGTGGTCGGAGGGAAGTGAGGGACGAGGAGGTAGAGACCCTTTCTACGTGCTGTTCTGTTAGGGGCCGTCGACAGGAGGTCAGGGAAGCTCATCTGCGTCCATTCCGTTCCTCTATGGAATCAAACATAGAAACTCAAACATAAGTAGACACAAAAGGTTAGTTTATAGGATGTTTGATATTATAGGCAAAAGAAAACATTCACAGGAACGTCGACCTAATGGTCCTTTTAGTGGACGGACATAAAGATAATATTTTGACAATCGTGATGACTACTTAACATCAAGATATCGTGGCATTTTTAATCACAACAAGTACACTGATGTGGTCCACCTTTTAGTACATTTTGTTTATTCAATTGTGAACGATGTGTGACGATCTATATAATTTTACTAGCAAAAGTAGCACACATGGTAAACACTGTTTTGTGTTTACCATCAAAGCTAAGTTTGTCAGAAGAATTATACAGTAATTCATAAGTTTTCACAACTGGTTACAAAAAGTGTGTTCAAAAATGAAACACTTCAGTTCAGAGTGAATAATTAGGTCGACATTCTTGCCAATGTTTCGATTTGGCTATGATTAAATATTCCACAAACTAACCTTTCTTGTTTCTTTCTTTCCCACATAAGTATGGATGATTACAAGCCTTACACTCACAATCACGCATCATGTGAAAACACCTCTTCTCCAAAAAGATCTTAACAATGCCGGATGATCGGGTCTTCTTAGGAATGTCGCTTGCGGAGAGATAGAGGAATGCGGCCTGATGTGCCCCTTGTAGACTTTTACCTGAAAGGGGCGAACACCTGATATTTGTATTGAAAATAAAGCCTACCAAAATGTTGATACGTTTGTGAAAGGACGCTTCTCCGGGCTTGAATGGGAAGCCACGGCGTGTTGAGATCTTTGATACTGCTGATGTTACAGTAGGTACAATCTAACCATAACATAATCGGACATGCGTGCTCGCGCAGAGACAGAGAGAAAGGGAGAGAGAGAGAGAGAGAGAGAGAGAGAGAGAGAGAGAGAGAGAGAGAGAGACAGACAGACAGACAGACAGACAGACAGAGACACAGACAGCGAAAAAACAGAGAAAAGAGACAGACAGACAAAGAGAGAAAGAGAGAGAGAGAGAGAGAGAGAGGGGGAGAGAGAGAAAGAGAGAGAGAGAGAGAGCGTGCGCGCGCGAGAGAACGAAAGAGAAAGAAAGAGAGAGAGAGAGAGAGAGAGAGAGAGAGAGAGAGAGAGAGAGCGTGCGCGCGCGAGAGAGCGAAAGAGAAAGAGAGAGAGAGAGAGAGAGAGAGAGAGAGAGAGAGAGAGAGAGAGAGAGAGAGAAAGAGGGTGAGACAGAGAACAGTCCTACAGACATACAGACAGTAAAACTCCTACACACACACAGAGGGGGAGACAGAGAACAGTCATACAGACATACAGACAGTAAAACTCCTACACACACAGAGGGGGAGACAGAGAACAGTCATACAGACATACAGACAGTAAAACTCCTACACACACAGAGGGGGAGACAGAGAACAGTCATACAGACATACAGACAGTAAAACTCCTACACACACAGAGGGGGAGACAGAGAACAGTCATACAGTCATACAGACAGTAAAACTCCTACACACACAGAGGGGGAGACAGAGAACAGTCATACAGTCATACAGACAGTAAAACTCCTACACACACAGAGGGTGAGACAGAGAACAGTCATACAGACATACAGACAGTAAAACTCCTACACACACAGAGGGGGAGACAGAGAACAGTCATACAGACATACAGACAGTAAAACTCCTACACACACAGAGGGGGAGACAGGGAACAGTCATACAGTCATACAGACAGTAAAACTCCTACACACACACAGGGGGAGACAGAGAACAGTCATACAGACATACAGACAGTAAAACTCCTACACACACAGGGGGAGACAGAGAACAGTCATACAGTCATACAGACAGTAACACTCCTACACACAGAGGGGGAGACAGAGAACAGTCATACAGACATACAGACAGTAAAACTCCTACACACACAGAGGGTGAGACAGAGAACAGTCATACAGACAGTAAAACTCCTACACACACAGAGGGGGAGACAGAGAACAGTCATACAGACATACAGACAGTAAAACTCCTTCACACACAGAGGGGGAGACAGAGAACAGTCATACAGTCATACAGACAGTAAAACTCCTACACACACAGAGGGGGAGACAGAGAACAGTCATACAGTCATACAGACAGTAAAACTCCTACACACACAGAGGGGGAGACAGAGAACAGTCATACAGTCATACAGACAGTAAAACTCCTACACACACACAGGGGGAGACAGAGAACAGTCATACAGTCATACAGACAGTAAAACTCCTACACACACAGGGGGAGACAGAGAACAGTCATACAGACATACAGACAGTAAAACTCCTACACACACAGAGGGGGAGACAGAGAACAGTCATACAGTCATACAGACAGTAAAACTCCTACACACACAGGGGGAGACAGAGAACAGTCATACAGACATAAAAACTCCTACACACACAGAGGGGGAGACAGAGAACAGTCATACAGTCATACAGACAGTAAAACTCCTACACACACAGAGGGGGAGACAGAGAACAGTCATACAGACATACAGACAGTAAACCTCCTACACACACAGAGGGGGAGACAGAGAACAGTCATACATACAGACAGACAGTAAAACTCCTACACACACAGAGGGGGAGACAGGGAACAGTCCTACAGACATACAGACAGTAAAACTCCTACACACACAGAGGGGGAGACAGGGAACAGTCCTACAGACATACAGACAGTAAAACTCCTACACACACACAGGGGGAGACAGAGAACAGTCATACAGACATACAGACAGTAAAACTCCTACACACACAGGGGGAGACAGAGAACAGTCATACAGTCATACAGACAGTAACACTCCTACACACAGAGGGGGAGACAGAGAACAGTCATACAGACATACAGACAGTAAAACTCCTACACACACAGAGGGTGAGACAGAGAACAGTCATACAGACATACAGACAGTAAAACTCCTACACACACAGAGGGTGAGACAGAGAACAGTCATACAGACATACAGACAGTAAAACTCCTACACACACAGAGGGGGAGACAGAGAACAGTCATACAGACATACAGACAGTAAAACTCCTACACACACAGAGGGGGAGACAGAGAACAGTCATACAGTCATACAGACAGTAAAACTCCTACACACACAGAGGGGGAGACAGGAAACAGACATACAGACATACAGACAGTAAAACTCCTACACACACAGAGGGGGAGACAGAGAACAGTCATACATACATACAGACAGTAAAACTCCTACACACACAGAGGGGGAGACAGAGAACAGTCCTACAGACATACAGACAGTAAAACTCCTACACACACAGAGGGTGAGACAGAGAACAGTCCTACAGACATACAGACAGTAAAACTCCTACACACACAGAGGGGGAGACAGGGAACAGACATACAGACATACAGACAGTAAAACTCCTACACACACAGAGGGGGAGACAGAGAACAGTCATACAGACATACAGACAGTAAAACTCCTACACACACAGAGGGGGAGACAGAGAACAGTCATACAGACAGACAGACAGTAAAACTCCTACACACACACAGGGGGAGACAGAGAACAGTCATACAGACATACAGACAGTAAAACTCCTACACACACACAGGGGGAGACAGAGAACAGTCATACAGTCATACAGACAGTAACACTCCTACACACACAGAGGGGGAGACAGAGAACAGTCATACAGACATACAGACAGTAACACTCCTACACACAGAGGGGGAGACAGAGAACAGTCAAACAGACATACAGACAGTAAAACTCCTACACACAGAGGGGGAGACAGAGAACAGTCATACAGACATACAGACAGTAAAACTCCTACACACACAGAGGGGGAGACAGAGAACAGTCATACAGACATACAGACAGTAAAACTCCTACACACACAGAGGGGGAGACAGAGAACAGTCATACAGACATACAGACAGTAAAACTCCTACACACACAGAGGGGGAGACAGAGAACAGTCATACAGACATACAGACAGTAAAACTCCTACACACACAGAGGGGGAGACAGGGAACAGACATACAGACATACAGACAGTAAAACTCCTACACACACAGAGGGGGAGACAGAGAACAGTCATACAGACATACAGACAGTAAAACTCCTACACACACAGAGGGGGAGACAGGGAACAGACATACAGACAGTAAAACTCCTACACACACAGAGGGGGAGACAGAGAACAGTCATACAGACATACAGACAGTAAAACTCCTACACACACAGAGGGGGAGACAGAGAACAGTCATACATACATACAGACAGTAAAACTCCTACACACACACAGGGGGAGACAGAGAACAGTCATACAGACATACAGACAGTAAAACTCCTACACACACACAGGGGGAGACAGAGAACAGTCATACAGTCATACAGACAGTAACACTCCTACACACACAGAGGGGGAGACAGAGAACAGTCATACAGACATACAGACAGTAACACTCCTACACACAGAGGGGGAGACAGAGAACAGTCATACAGACATACAGACAGTAAAACTCCTACACACACAGAGGGGGAGACAGAGAACAGTCCTACAGACATACAGACAGTAAAACTCCTACACACACAGAGGGTGAGACAGAGAACAGTCATACAGACATACAGACAGTAAAACTCCTACACACACAGAGGGGGAGACAGAGAACAGTCATACAGACATACAGACAGTAAAACTCCTACACACACAGAGGGTGAGACAGAGAACAGTCATACAGACATACAGACAGTAAAACTCCTACACACACAGAGGAGGAGACAGAGAACAGTCATACAGACATACAGACAGTAAAACTCCTACACACTGTGACAGAGGGGGAGACAGAGAACAGTCATACAGACATACAGACAGTAAAACTCCTACACACACAGAGGGGGAGACAGAGAACAGTCATACAGACATACAGACAGTAAAACTCCTACACACACAGAGGGGGAGACAGAGAACAGTCATACAGACATACAGACAGTAAAACTCCTTCACACACAGAGGGGGAGACAGAGAACAGCCATACATACATGCAGACAGTAAAACTCCTACACACACAGAGGGGGAGACAGAGACAGACAGACACACAGAGAGAGGCGTGCTGAAATTGGAGCAAGTATGATATAATTCATTGAAAGAAATCGTAGTTGAAAATATAAACCGTGATCTTTCTCACTTTCCACACATGAATGAAGTGAGGCATACAAGACATTAGAGCGAACAAACAGACACACAGATATAAAAGCAGACAGACATGGAAAAAGAGAGCAGCAGATGAAGACAGAGACCGTAACAGAGAATGAATTATTTCCATTGAAAATATTCCCACCACACCTTACCCCCTTCCCTCACCTACGCCCTTCAAACAATCCGATTACCCACTTTGTGTTCGAAAACAAATATTATTTACAAAGGAAAAGCGATCTTTGTTGAAACAAAAACATCCATTGAATATCACTGCCAATTCAAAAAACATTTTTTTATGAAACAATATAATCAATGTATACCTTCGATGAAGCAAAAACATCCATTTAATGTATTTGCTGAAACAAAACAATTAATTGAATTCAATGATGAAACAAAACCATTCACTGAATGCCATTGATGAAACAAAAACATTCATTAACTTTTATTGATGAAAGCAACGAGGAAAGTTATTGATTAAACTAAATTTGTCATTGAACTTCATTGATAATTAAATAGAAACATTCATCGAATTACTGTAAAAAAAAAAATAAAAAAAAAATTGTCATTAAATATCATTGACAAAACATAAACATTCATTGAACAGTCATTGAATGTCATTAATATAATACAACGAAACAAAACAATCATTGAATTTGACTGACAAAGCAAAAGCATTCATCGGCTACCATTGACAAAATCAAAAACGTCCATCAAATATCATAGACAAAACAAAAACATTCATTGAATATCATTGACAAAACAAAAACATTTATCGAGTATCATTGACCAAAAACGAATGAACAACATTTATTGAATATTATTGACCAAGCAATAACATGTATTTCATATCATTAACGAAGCAAAAACATTCTTTGAGTGTCATTGATGAAACAGAATGATTAATTGAATGGCATTGATCGAACAGAAACATTAACTGAATTTTATTGATGAAAAAAGCATACATTGATTATCATTGATGAAACAAAACCATACATAGAATATATCAATGACAAAACAAAAACATTCATTGACTTTTATTGATGAAACAAAGCAAAAACATCAATTGAATCTCATTTACAAAACAAACACAGCAATTGGTCATATCATTGACAAAACCAAAACGTTCATTAAATATCATTGCAAATCAAAAATATTCATTCAAAACCATTAACAATTTAACCAAACCATCCATTATGTATATCATTAGTTAAACATAACCCTTCATTGAATATCATTTGCCAAGCTAAAACACTCTCTGAATAGCATTGACAGAGAAAAAGATCTTGAAATATTACATAAACATGTACATTAGAAACAAAACGACAAAACCAGGTTAAAACTGTTTCAGTCTGAATTTCTGCAAACCGGATACGCCACCCCTGAAGACTAAAGAATTCGATCCTCCCTTCTAAACGCTTTCTCTCTCCCGTTCCAGGCATAGCTTCCTGTGAGTTATGAAGGGTATAAATGAGTTTATCTTGTTAAGCCAACGACCCGTTTTGAAGAGCATATTTCTATCACTGGCACCCGGGTGTGTTTGCCAAGGTATTTGACAGACAATCCAACTCATCGAAACCTCATGCGCACGGAACAATCTCGGGAGACATGTTGACGGCTGTTTGTAGAATATTGGCTCCCGTGGCAAGAGGTATTCGATAAGAGAAGGTTTAAGGGAGGTGGTTGGTTTGAACGGCTGAGTGATATAGATGGCTGTATCGAGAAGAAGATCCTTATTAGTTCCTGGGAACGATACATTACTGCTCTGGGGACCCGGGTAGCTCAGGTGGTAGAGCACTGGAGTTTTGATCCTAGGGACGGAGACAGGTCAACTGTATGTGCAGACTCAGAGACGGTATTCATGTCCCACCCCGTTTCACCACAGTGGCACGTAAAAGACCTCGGTCATTCTGCTATAAGTGCAGGTGGTTGGTTACACTTAAACACGCATACACATGGGTATCTCATCGGTAACACCCGAGAACATGCCCCTAAGGCCAAACAAAAATATATGTTGGTTTTAGGGTAACGTGACCAAAAAAGATAGGGTCGGTAGGTCAGCTTTTTTAATTTTATGTTTTATTTTTCATTTTGTTTATTTAGTCGGTTTTAAAGGAGGTTACTTCCCTTTGTTTCGGTATAGTTCGCAAAATGTGCCAAAAACCAACATAATATATTTGTATTTGGCCTAATGGTTTCACCTTGAGGGCGTAAAACAACATTTATCAATACAGTACCGCGCAAGAGTGCGTGTGTGCAAAAGAGACAGACAGGCAGACGAACGGGCAGATGGGCAAAAAGATAGTCGGACAGACCAGCATGAGGATAAACGGAGACAGAAAAGATAATGATCGTTGGTGGTTTGCTTGAAGGCTGATATACATGTATCAGAAAAAGATCGGTGTCAGTTCCTGTGAAAGATCCTTGACTCCGCAAGCACAATGTGCAAAACAGGCAGGCAGACTAGACAGACAACCGAGCAGGCTGGCCAGGAGACACGTAGAGATAGAGAGGCCA
>NC_090256.1:52102541-52132541 GCF_037325665.1 Littorina saxatilis | reverse complement strand
ACACACGCACTACATAAAGAAAATTGCACAATAAAACATCACAAACACACGCACGGGCACACACACGCACTACATACAACAAATTGCACAATAATACATTATCACAAACACACGCACGGGCACACACACGCCCTACATAACGCAAATTGCACAATAATACATTAACACAAACATACGCACTCACGCGCGCGCAAAACACATACGTAAAAAAACTATGTACAGTACATGGGACAAAAGTGACCATCAGGAACGGACCAGGCTTGAACATGTATTTCAAGGTAAATGTTTGCGGAAAAGGTGTTACCAAAAGCCGAGATATCAAAAACAATCAGATCAATGTATCCCCTCAAACAAGTGCCAGTTCAAGTCTACCTATGACAATCCCCATATGTTTGCCTAGCCGTTAGTAAAGCGGTATAAACAGTCACACGGATTCCAAGAGGGATTTATCAGCAAATTGACCAAGGCACCACACAAAATCACCTGTTTGGGGTAGGAATGCAATAATCGGGATTAGCAACACCTTGGTATTGCTCAAAGCGAGAAACTGACATCATCCTAATTCCAGCACTCGCTTATCGCCGAGAGTGTGAAACTGACATACGCAATTGGTGTCAGTGGCAGAAGACCCCCTACCCTGCACAAAGCACATGGCATAATAAGGAAAGGGCAGCCCCATTCAATATAGGCGAAATCAGCAGTAAAGGAGATTAGCAAAAGTCAACATACTCTCAGCATTGTGCCCGGCCGGGTATTAACTTGTTCCCGGTTATTAGCATGACCTAGCTAGTTAGAATGTCAAAATATGTGCTGTGATTGTGGATTGTTCTCTCTCTCTCTTCTCTCTCTCTCTCTCTCTCTCTCTCTCTCTCTCTCTCTTCTCTCTCTCTCTCTCTCTCTCTCTCTCTCTCTCTCTCCCTCTCTCTCTACCTCTCTCTCTCTCGCTCTCTACCTCTCTCTTTCTCTCTCTCTCTCTCTCTTTCTCTCTCTCTCTCTCTCTCTCTCTCTCTCTCTCTCTCGCTCCCTCTCTCTCTCTCTCTCTCTCTCTCTCTCTCTCTCTCTCTCTCTCTCTCTCTCTCTCTCTCTCTCTCCAGCACCGATCCACCTGAGCCCTGTACACACCCTTCTTTTCCACCTCTCTCCTTCCTCCTCCTCCTCCTCTTCCTCCCCCCACATCCAAAATCTTATCAATTTTTATTCACATATATGTTACGAGATTCTGACATCAACTTAACATTGTCAAGAGTTATTTCGTCCTCTCCTCTCATCAAAATACAGTACATCAGGGATAAAAAGGCGACTCACTGTCAAAAGAAGCCTCCCGTCTAGCAACGCATTCTGTCTGTATCTTTGCTACAGTGGGACGGCAAAAAAACAAGAAAGGTTACTAATGGGCAGAATATACCTGCGCAGAGTCAGCGGCACAGACGATGCACTGCATATTATGCCTAAACCATATAGGAGTTATCCGTCCTTATAGAGTTAAAAAAAAATTATATAAATCCCATGCTAATTTCAAATACAGCGTTTTGCTATTCACTTCATCAATATAATAGTAAATAACAATCAAGAAATAACGAAGTCTTTAAACCACAATTTCCCAGATATTTACACTTTTCATTTTGTTTCAATTCACACAACAAAACATACACTTCGCCTTTTGCTATTCAGTCTCAAGTCTAAGTTTTGGTTTTTTTGGAAGTTGAAGGAAATCCCTAGCGTCACCTTTCCCCCCTCCGTGAAGAAAGTTCGACACATAAGCCGAAACTACGGTAAAATTTGGCCTCAACTTTTACCCCCCGAGTCAGAAGTTCCACATTTCTGCCAAAATTACGGGAAAATTTGGCGTCACGAGTGAATTACCAAGCGGCTGCAAATACCCACGAGGGTTTATTTTCCAGTAATCAACGAGTTGTCGTCATTGTTTAAGTTATTTACACAACGAACAACACGGGTCGAACATGCAGTCATGCAGACGACATTTTGTAGGCAATTTCATTTCAGCCTAATCACCCAGAGTGTCAAATGCGCGTCATTCAAATAGTCCCCTCGATTCTGACACAAACTTTACCTGTGAGGGTATTAAAAGTCGAACTCACGTTTAGCTAACGATTTGATCTGAATTTCGATTTCAATGATTGGGATTTCACCAAATTAACTCCAGTGGAATCAAGGGACATTTTTGAGAGAGAGAGAGAGAGAGAGAGAGAGAGAGAGAGAGAGAGAGAGAGAGAGAGAGAGAGAGAGAGAGAGAGAGATCGAGACAGACAGTGATTCAAGGCGCACAACTCTAGTACACTGTCAGATACTGCGCTGAATCGCCGTTTTTTGGGTGCCGGTGCAGCAGCCGGGTCATCAAAAATGTCCCTTGATTCCACTGGAGTTAATTCGGTGAAATCCCAATCATTGAAATCGAAATTCAGATCAAAACTGTCGCTCGCAGCAGCCATTGTTGTTACTGTTTTGAGTCAACGTTGTATTCTTCCGCAACAGGGTCCAATCGTCTTGGTTTCAAATGATGTCATGTTCTAAAAATAAATGCTAGTATTGATTATTTTTTAGCCCTCTTTATTCAAACTTCGAATAATCCACGTGTGTTTTTTGGGTGTTAAAAGTAGTTCGTTCTAATTTCTCACTTGTCTAAAAATAATCAACTAGATTTAATCCACTCCTCGGTTGCATTACTGGAGTTGTACATGATAAATGCGGGTTTTACTGACGCCCTAAGGAGTCGATGGAGTGTCAGCAAAACACCGACTTCGATCCACTGTCCTTCGTTGGAATAAGAAAGACTTTAACGTCTCGCTCCGGCTTTTAACTAAGGCACCAAACTCACCGCTAAATCAATCAGCCAAGAGAACTTTCGAATTTAAGTAAATATAAATTCCGTTTCGTTTTTAGTACGTTTTAAGACAGTTTTGGTTAAGGTCGCTGCAATTTCAAAAGTATACGTTTTGAGGCACATTATCTTTTCTTGTCAACGGAGCAGTATTTTCAGAAAGTAAAATTTATGTTCGCGTTTCTTGTCTCGCTTTATCGCAACTGCGCTACAAGGGTTTGGCCCTTTTAACACGATGAAGAGGTTAGAAAAACACGCAGTGATAAGAAAAGGAGACATCTTTCTCCTGAATGTGTTAATTAACACGATGCTAAAGATGTCGTTATCATGCACCGACAGCGGCCGGAAAAGCGTTCACAAAAGATTAGATGATAAGTGTTTGTTGAAAACGGGTTCAAGTGCCGCTTCAAAGCATACCTCACTCTCTCAGAAGGGGTTTATAGGAGTATATCTGTATAGGGAGTTGTTGGAGAAAAAAAAGACAGAAGCTGTCAGTGCGATGCAGTAAAAACTTATCCGAATTAAAAAAAAAAGGAATGTAGATTTTTGGGATAGAGGGAGCCTTCGCCGAACAAGGTAGAGACCGTCTGCTTCGGGTGTTTGTGTGTGGGTTCAACACAGAAACCAATATAGTTTAGTTTTGTTGTTTTTGTAGCTGCTAAAGAAGTGCGTGGGGGTTCAAGCGGGGAGCGGGGGGCGGGGGGGGGGGGGGTAAGCATGGTGTGTGTTGTGTGTTTGTGTGTGTGTGTGTGTGTGCGTGTGTGTGTGTGTGCATGCGTGCGTGCGTGTGTGTATGTGAGTATGTGTGTTAGTGTGTGTGCGTGCGTGCGTGTGTGTTTGTGTGCGTACGTGCGAGCGTGCGAGCGTGTTAACGTGTGTGCGTGTGTGTGTGAGTCTCATTTGTCAAAACTTGACTAAAAGTACTGCAAGAGGAAAGAAGCATATCAGGGAAGCAAAACGTATTAGTTTTTCGTCGACACATGAACACATCCACATGTTATCGCATCGATACGTGGGCTGTGGACACGGGGACAGATTGCCACGTAGAGACAAGAAAATGACGCCGTGGGTGGCGCGCCCAAGCGTCTCTAAATGTTAGCCAATTTGTCGAACTGCCTTTATTGAATGTTGTTGTAGTTGTTGTTGTTGTTGCTTTTGCTGTTGTTGTTGTTGTTGTTGATGATGATGATGTTGTGGCTGTCGTTGTTGAGCATACATTCGCGGTGCAATTAGGTACTTCTTCTTGTGCGTTTGCTCAGACAGGCACTCCGGTCATCCTGACAAATGCCGCTGTCCATCGAAGGGTTTCCAAAGGGCCGTAGAGCTGGTATGTCTGCAGGACACATTTCTGCTCTCAGGTTGTGGTAGATTGAACGGTCCTGCAGGAAATGCTCGGGGCGGGGACGTAGCTCAGTTGGTAGCGCGCTGGCTTTGTAGCCAGTTGGTCGCTATCAGCGTGGGTTCGGCGAGAGATTTATTTCTCGGAGTCAACTTTGTGCAGACTCTCTTCGGTGTCCGAACACCCCCGTGTGCACACATGCGCACGAAAAAGATCCCACGTTCACAGCGAAAGTCTCAGGGCTTGGAAAACACGAAGACACGCATGCATCATCTCTCGTCTCTGATTATCATGATCGTATTTCGATACTTTGACGAGGCAAACCCAATGCTGGTGTGTCGAAGAAGACAGCCACGTACAGCGAAAGTCTCAGGGCTTGGAAAACACGAAGACACGCATGCATCATCTCTCGTCTCTGATTATCATGATCGTATTTCGATACTTTGACGAGGCAAACCCAATGCTGGTGTGTCGAAGAAGACAGCCACAGCGGGCTTGTTCGAATCAAAGTATCACACCATATCTTCAGCGTATTACCAATACATGTACCTGTCCCAATATAGACCGGTTGGTTTAATAGGACGTTAAACCCTAATAGTCAGTCAGTCCTAAAGATACAATCCTTCCCGCGGCGATATTGACTGCTTTTCGTTTCCAACACCTGAGAGAAGCAGCGCCCTGAAGCGTATTCACTCACTTTTATTCAATTAAGTACCATATTTGTGGTGCGTTTTCGAGGAAATCGTACCATACGTGTCGATCTAGATTTAAGTGCAATAGATTCCCCAGATTATTCAGATTCGTCAAATTCCCCAGACAGCCCCCCCTCCCCAACGGTCAGATAAAAAAAAGTGCTTCATAAAGCAGGTTTTGTATCATGTTAAGCTTTCAAATCTGCCATAATTATGATTTTTTCTGTCTGACTGTTTTATGTTTTGCTTGTGTTACCTTTGGTCTGTGGGACTACCCAAGACTGGCCACTGCAGGAGCATAACAGACGCAAGACATGGCCGGACGAGACCCCCCCTGCAGGAGAAGGTGTTTGGCGACCTGGCGGCACTCAAGAGGACGGTGACTTCTGTACGCGCCACAGGAGTGGATGTGAAAAGATGCGTACGAAGAAGAAGAAGAAGAAGAAGATCAACAACAACAACAACAACAACAACAACAACAACAACAACAACAACAACAACAACAACAACAACAACAACAACAACAACAACAACAACAACAACAACAACAACAACAACAACTGGTGTGTCGAAGAAGACAGCCACAGCGGGCTTCTTCGAATCAAAGTATCACACCAGAGTCAACGTATTACCAATACCTGTCCCAATATAGACCAGTTGGTCTAAGAGGACGTTAAACCCTAATAGTCAGTCACCCCCGTGTGCACACATGCGCACGAAAAAGATCCCACGTTCACAGCGAAAGTCTCAGGGCTTGGAAAACACGAAGACACGCATGCATCATCTCTCGTCTCTGATTATCATGATCATATTTCGATACTTTGACGAGACAAACCCAATGCTGGTGTGTCGAAGAAGACAGCCACTGCGGGCTTGTTCGAATCAAAGTATCACACCATATCTTCAGCGTATTACCAATATAGACCAGTTGGTCTAAGAGGACGTTAAACCCTAATAGTAAGTCAGGAAATGCTCCTCTGTCATGATTGGTGTACCACACTGGCACGCAGAGGATTCTCCACTGCGGAACTTGGTGAACATGTGGTGCCTGAGTCGACAGTGGCCAGGGCTGAGGGCACGAAGCGAAAGTGGGCGCCACCCAAACGGGTGAGAACAAACCGCGGGGCCTGATTCGTTGAAATTACAACAAGTCTCAATTTCAACCAATCCAAAATGGGGGCTCTGACATCCAGTTGGGAGGATTACGCGTTCTACCGTTATCGATCACCCCACCATATGGGCAGCCGTACTTTGGCTATGCGAAGAGATAACCACAGACGTAGGGGAAGGGCTCCTAATATGGACCACTTTTTTACATTTAGTCAAGTTTTGACTAAATGTTTTAACATAGAGGGGGAATCGAGACGAGGGTCGTGGTGTATGTGTGTGTGTGTGTGTGTGTGTGTGTGTGTGTGTGTGTGTGTGTGTGTGTGTGTGTGTGTGTGTGTGTGTGTGTGTGTGTGTCTGTCTGTGCGTGTGTGTGTGTGGAGCGATTCAGACTAAACTACTGGACCGATCTTTATGAAATTTTACATGAGAGTTCCTGGGTATGAAATCCCCAGATGTTTTTTTCATTTTTTCGATAAATGTCTTTTATGACGTCATATCCGGCTTTTTGTAAAAGTTGAAGCGGCACTGTCACACCTTCATTTTTCAATCAAATTGATTGAAATTTTGGCCAAGCAATCTTCGACAAAGGCCGGACTTCGGTATTGCACTTCAGCATGGAGGCTTAAAATCTAATTAATGACTTTGGTCATTAAAAATCGGAAAATTGTAATTAAAATTATTTTTTTATAAAACGATCCAAAGTTACTTTTATTTTATTCTTCGTCATGTTCTGATTCCAAAAACATATACATATGTTATATTCGGATTAAAAACAAGCTCTGAAAATTAAAAATATAAAAATTATGATTAAAATTAAATTTCCGAAATCGTTTTAAAAACAATTTCATCGTATTTCTTGTCGGTTCCTGATTCCAAAAACATATAGATATGATATGTTTAGATTAAAAACACGCTCAGAAAGTTAAAACGAAGAGAGGTACAGTAAAGCGTGCTATGCAGCTCAGCGCAACCGCTACCGCGCTGAACAGGCTCGTCACTTTCACTGCCTTTTGCACTAGCGGCGGACTACTGTCATTGTGAAAAAATGCAGTGCGTTCAGTTTCATTCTGTGAGTTCGACAGCTTGACTAATTGTAGTAATTTCGCCTTACGCGACTTGTTGTTTCATGCTGATAACTAGCTCGTTTTCTTGCGAAGAAGTTTCATTTTGTGTTTGGTAGTCCTTCTCTCTTAGGTAAACCGTTAGGCCTAATTAGAGTGAAATAGCTTTGATAGACATTCAGCAAAAATTAAATACAGAAAAAATCACAAATGGTCCATATTAGGAGCCTGGGCGCCTAATATGGACCAGTGAAGCGGCCTTCACGAATCACTGTAAAAAGCCCCCTATACTTCAAAATAACATGATACAACTTAGTGTACAAGTCAGACTAATTCAAATATGCTTTAGATTTATCTGTGTCGGGTTGATGAGAGCATTATTTGAAGCACACCAGGAAACTAAAGAAGCTTATCAAAAACAGAGTGAAAATAAGTGAAATTATCAACTTCCACGAAAAGAAGACTTTTTGTTATATTTTTTTTAAATCTCGAGGGCTAGTTATAGGTTATTTCCAGCAAGCTTCTTAATGAATGAATGAAAATAGCCTTTAGCTTTTATTTTCTTCGATTTGTTGAAGGTGGTCCATATTAGGGGACTCGCACATACTTTGAGATTTTGCTATTATTTTTTGTTTGCAGTAGAAACTCGGGGTCAAAACTGCTAAAATGTAACAAATGCGGTCTTAGCTGTCATATATAGCAATTTTTGTGTGATAAAAGCTTTGGTTGTGGACAGAAACGAGTCCGTTTTAGGCGGCAAATTTAGAGTGAACGCTGCCAAAAGTGAAAAAAGAGAAAAAGCCTAACGGTTTTGAGATGTGTGTTTCTGCAACTGTTTTGACATGTGCAAGTTATCCAGAGAGGGGGAATACAGCGAATAAAACTTTTTTGAGCGCTCTAGCGCCGTTAGTTTGTCAGAACAGGAGGTGGTCCATATTAGGAGCCGGTCCATATTAGGAGCCCTTCCCCTACGTATACAGAACAACATAAGATCACTGCCATTCATTCATGATCGGTCTTCCCCATGCAAAACACAAACTGCTTACTTTTGCTCAACAGATTATTTCTCGCGTGAGCACGTGTTTAATCTTTGCTTGTTGTGCTCCTTCAATTCAATTGATTGTAAGCGGCATTGTTATCTGTCATTTTCTGAATGAATTGTTTAAACCAGAACATGTTACTTCAAGCTAATAACTCGCCTGTATGCAGCCACTGAACATACCAACGTGCTAAGTGATACATCAGATGCAGGGGCGAATCACATAATTTTTATGGGGGGGTTTCCAAATTGCTTTTAACAGATAATTCGACGACGCGAAACGTTTAGTTGAGGGTGCGAAGCGTTTGAACCTCCTATGCGGGTCAGGGGGCATGTCCTCCGCCCCCCACCCCCCCCCACCCCCTCCCGGAAAACGTTGATAAAAACAAGGAAAATGGAACCATCTGGTGCAATCTGAGCACAAAAAAACTACCCCTAATACACCTTCCAACAAGTAAATTTAAGAAGAAAAATTTGGATCAAAACAATGACAATTAATCGACCGATTTGGTGCAACCTTACCCAACTACTTTCCAAAACCGTCACTTATAAGACAAAGGCCGGCTCCTGGGGGAGTCCGAGGGCATGCCCCCCCCAGAAAAAATTGATAGAAATCAAGGAAAATAGAGCAATCTGGTGCAATCTGAGCCATCAGTTTTTCTTTGTTTTCAAATTTATTTACTTCTTTTTTTCTCTCTTTTTATATTTAGTCAAGTTTTGACTAAATATTTTAACATCGAGGGGGAATCGAAACGAGGGTATGGTGTATGTGTGTCTGTCTGTCTGTCTGTCTGTGCGTGTGTGTGTGTGTGTGTGTGTGTGTGTAGAGCGATTCAGACTAAACTACTGGACCGATCTTTATGAAATTTTACATGAGAGTTCCTGGGTATGAAATCCCCGAACGTTTTTTTTATTTTTTTCATAAATGTCTTTGATGACGTCATATCCGGCTTTTCGTGAAAGTTGAGGCGGCACTGTCACGCCCTCATTTTTCAACCAAATTGGTTGAAATTTTGGTCAAGTAATCTTCGACGAAGCCCGGGGTTCGGTATTGCATTTCAGCTTGGTGGCTTAAAAATTAATTAATGACTTTGGTCATTAAAAATCTGAAAATTGTAAAAAAAAAAATTAAAATTTATAAAACGATCCAAATTTACGTTTATCTTATTCTCCATCATTTGCTGATTCCAAAAACATATAAATATGTTATATTCGGATTAAAAACAAGCTCTGAAAATTAAATATATAAAAATTATTATCAAATTTTTTTTTTCGAAATCAATTCAAAAACACTTTCATCTTATTCCTTGTCGGTTCCTGATTCCAAAAATATATAGATATGATATGTTTGGATTAAAAACACGCTCAGAAAGTTAAAACGAAGAGAGGTACAGAAAAGCGTGCTATCCTTCTTAGCGCAACGAATACCCCGCTCTTCTTGTCAATTCCACGGGCACTGCCTTTGCCACGGGCGGTGGAGTGACGATGCTACGAATATACGGTCTTGCTGCGTTGCGTTGCGTTCAGTTTCATTCTGTGAGTTCGACAGCTACTTGACTAAATATTGTATTTTCGCCTTACGCGACTTGTTTTAATTTTTTTTAGGCTAGGGGAAACCCCGGAAACCCCCCCTGGATCGGCCCCTGCATCAATATTAAACAAGTCGCGTAAGGCGAAAATACATTTAGTCAAGCTGTCCAACTCAGAGACTGAAACTGAACGCAATGCAATTTTTCAGCAAGACCGTATACTCGTAGCATCGTCAGTCCACCGCTCGTGGCAAAGGCAGTGAAATTGACAAGAATAGCGGGGTAGTAGTTGCGCTGAGAAGGATAGCACGCTTTTCTGTACCTCTCTTCGTTTTAACTTTCTGAGCGTGTTTTTAATCCAAACATATCATATCTATATGTTTTTGGAATCAGGAACCGACAAGGAATAAGATGAAAGTGTTTTTAAATTGATTTCGAAAATTTCATTTTGATCATAATTTTTATATTTTTAATTTTCAGAGCTTGTTTTTAATCCAAATATAACATATTTATATGTTTTTGGAATCAGGAAATGATGAAGAATAAGATGAACGTAAATTTGGATCGTTTTATAAAAATGTTGTTTTTTTTACAATTTTCAGATTTTTAATGACCAAAGTCATTAATTAATGTTTAAGCCACCAAGCTGAAATACCGAAGTCCGGCCTTCGTCGAAGATTGCTTGGCCAAAATTTCAATCAATTTGATTGAAAAATGAGGGTGTGACAGTGCCGCCTCAACTTTTACAAAAAGCCGGATATGACGTCATCAAAGACATTTATCGAAAAAATGAAAAAAACGTCCGGGGATATCATTCCCAGGAACTCTCATGTAAAATGTCATAAAGATTGGTCTAGTAGTTTAGTCTGAATCGCTCTACACACACACACGCACAGACAGACAGACAGACAGACACACACACACACACACACACATACACCACACCCTCGTCTCTATTCCCCCCTCTACGTAAAAACATTTAGTCAAAACTTGACTAAATGTAAAAAAGGGTAAGAAAATTGTCCTACATCTCATAACCCCTACTTCTCACTGGTGCCAGCCGCTATTTCACTTCTGAATTTCATATTTCTGTATCCTAATAAAGAAGTACCCAGGGAAATGCACTTACCAGAGCGAATGCCTATCAAAATGTCATCTTTTGACTCAAAAAGATAAACACACCTTTCAACTTTTGCCTGACAAATGGGCTTAACATAGATCACTCATGACTGGATATTTTCGAAGTTGTTTTATTTTTTTAACTTCTATAGGGAAGATAGAGATAAAGGGTTTAGGAGGGGGATGAGGGGGGGGGTTAAGGGGGTCAAGGGGGTCGGGGTGGGGTGGGGGTGGGGGTTCTTGTCATTAAGATATAGTACCAAGGGATATTTCTGAAAAGGCTTTACTGCCTATCTGCTCTGTCGATTAGCCAAGTTGCAACAGTTGAAATATTTCTGACAATATTTCTTGATTGATACATACCTGACAAAGCACACCTGTTTGCAAATGTCACAGCATATTACGATGGTTTCCACAAAAGTGTATATACGGAGACCTCGTAAAGTGATAGGTATAAGTGTGCTCTCTTACAACACTTCTATGATTACAAGTCTCACTTTCGCGTTGTAAACAACACACCCTCCATTTTCGAAACTCATTCTTAAGACCAAATCGTCTTCCAAATCACTAGGCCACGGACGGAGCCCCATCCAACTCTCACCCCGCCAACTATTTTCTGTCCCGACAGCTTTCTCCGAATGAACCTTACCCCTTCATTTCACGAAGTGATATTTAAATCACACAAGAGAAGTGACCTTCAACAACGGGTCTTCAGACAGGTAGCTTACAAGTGTTCCGGTCAAAACATCCAACACGTATGGACAAGGGGACATTTTGAGAAAGAAAGCGTAATCTATCGCTCCCTCTATGTTTGCCCGGTATTCAATTTCAAAAGCCACCAATATTTGATTCCCGTGAAAAACTGACTTTGGCCTCTCATTCCGGGTCTGTTTGGTCTTTGAACTAGAGGCTAGATGGTCCTGGCCGATATTGTCTGTGTCCTCGGCCTCAATTAAAAGAAAGGATTGCCTTGACCTTGTTTGTGACATCATTTCTTTTGGCCAAAGTCACGAAGAAGGGACAGTGATTATTCAAGAAGATGAGGCAACAGGAAATTGACTCCTATACGTTTTCATAACAGGGTCGAGGTGTGTTCTTTTTGTATGAGTTCGGCATTTGTGCGGTCTTGACAGACGGTTCAAAGTAGGTTTGGCGCCTTGACGACAAGGCAGATGGGGTATTGAAGTCTGACAATACTTTTGTAGTATTTCTTCCTTTTTCATGTAAATGATCTAGAGTACTCATTTTCGCTGAAAGTGAAAGTTCTGAGTTTATCTCACGCTTTTTGCTCAAACCATTCAGTATTCTTGTAACGAATTGGAAGATCTCTCTCTCTCTCTCTCTCTCTCTCTCTCTCTCTCGCTCTCTCTCTCTTTCTCTCTCTCTCTCTCTCTCTCTTTCTCTCTCTCTCTCTCTCTCTCTCTCTCTTTACTGGAATATATGGAACGAATGAATTTGTTTCATCCATTTCAGTCTGGATTTCGCTCTAAGCATTCATGCCACACTGCTCTCAGCTCTTTATGTGAAACTTGGTTATCAGCTATTAATGAGTCCGAAGTAACAGGAGCGTTATTCCTGGACTTTAAAAAAGCATTTGACCTTGTAGACCACTCCTTATTATTAAAGAAATTACAATGCTACTTAAAAGATGACTCTGCTTGTGCCTTCTTCGAATCATATCTTTCAAAACGGAAACAATATGTATTCATCAACTGTAAAACTTCGTCGAATGATTTTGTCAAAAGTGGTGTGCCTCAAGGGTCTGTATTAGGACCTATATTGTTCTGTATTTATATAAATGATTTACCTCTTCATGTGTCAGATGAGAAAGTAAGATGTGAGTTCTTTGCGGATGATTCATCAATCCACACCAGTCAGAAGTCTTTGGTAGCCGTCAACCAATCTCTTCAAAAAAGTATAGATGAGATGACAGAATGGTGCACCACTAATGCAATGGTTATTCACCCTGTTAAGACGAAAAGTATGGTGATTACAACTAGACAAAAACACCAATTAAAACCCTTACAACTTCAACTGTCAATTGATTCAACTCAAGTGCAACAAGTTAAAGAGCATAAATTATTAGGGGTTACCGTTGATCAAGAATTGAAATGGCAAACTCACTTGAGTAAAATTTGCAAATTAGTATCTAAAAATTTGTACTTATTGTCTAAATTAAGACATTATGCCGATGTGGAAGCACTCAAGTTGTTTTATTACGCTCACATAATGCCCCATATCAACTTTGCTTCAACACTTTGGGATAACTGCAGTGATGTTCATCTCAAACGACTCAATTCTCTTCATCGCCGTGCTGCAAAACTAATTCTGCATGAGTCAAATAAGCCAACAGATGATAAATTAAAGCTCCTTAATTTCCTTCCCTTGAAAGATCAGTTGACGCTAAACAAGGCTGTCTTTATGTACAAAGTAATTAACAATAATGTTCCTGGATATTTAAAATCACATTTCAGACATGCCACAAAAAGATATGGGTCCCAGAACCTGATTCCCCCCATCCCTCGTCTAGACTTGTATAAGTCAAGTTTAGCCTTCTCAGGAGCGTCTCTATGGAATTCCATACCCCTACCCCTCCGAAATGCCTCTTCTGTGAAAACGTTTAGGCGCCAGTTTCATTCCCGCTTAATGGGTAAATAGAACACTTTTCATGTCTGATATTTTAGTGCTTTTTACATTTAGTCAAGTTATGTTTGTATTTTGATTTGTTCTTTATGTGTATGTATTGATAATGATATACATGCGAATGATTGGGACAATTCCTCCCCACATTTGTTTTCTCCCTTTTGTTATTAGTTGTTTTGGATGTTTATATGCAATGCATTATTGCAACTATGCTGCAATTTCCAAACTATATTGTTTTTCCCATTTTTGAATGTGTATACAAAACCATAACCCTTTTCTTATTACTATTTACATTATGTACGTCTGTAAGTAACAATAACCTTGTCAATTTTACTATCTATATTATGTGCGTCTGTATTAAGTGTTTGTATAAGGGACAGGTTGTAAGATTAGGCTTTGCCTAAAACCTCTATCCTTTGGTAATAAAGTTCAGTTTCAGTTTCAGTTTCAGTTTCTCTCTCTCTCTCTCTCTCTCTCTCTCTCTCTCTCTCTCTCTCTCTCTCTCTCTCTCTCTCTCTCTCTCTCTCTCTCTCTCTCTCTCTCTCTCTCTCTCTCTCTCTCTCTCCCCGTACGTAGGCGCGTTTGTGCATGCATGTGTGTGTGTTTGTGTGTGTGTGTGTCCGTTTGCCTGTGTCACTGTGTGTGTGTGTGTGTGTGTGTGTGTGTGTGTGTGTGTGTGTGATTGTGTGCGTGTGTGTGTGTGTGTGGTTGTGTGTGTGTGTGTGTGAGCTTGTGTCTGCATGTGTGTGTGTGTGTGTGTGTGTGTGTGTGTGTGTGTGTTTGTGCCTGCATCACCTTCTGTGTCGAAATAAATGTGTGTGTGCATGCCCACCTGTCTGTGTCTGACTAGCTGGCTGGCTAGCTGGCTGACTGACTGGCTCTCAGTCTTCTCTTTCTTTCTGTCTGTCTGTGTGTTGCCACGGTTCAATGAAAAGTTGATAACAATTTTTCAAATATTGGGCGACAGATGTCCAACTTTCTCAAGCTGCTTTCTCTCCGAACCCTCCCCCGCCTTTTCATCTTTAAATCTCTCGCTCATTCTGCTTTCCTCTTCTCTTAGACAGTGCTAACCGCGGGACACTTCTTCTGCTTAATCGACCCTCGCTGCCCTGTTTTGTGTGCGTGTATAGAAGGCCCTCGGAATGGGCGGAAGGCTCTAACCCTGGCCATGAAAAAAAGGTCTGAAGACCCCCATGCACAGTGAGTTAATCATCCAAGAAATTCATACAGAGCATATAGCCACGTAGAGCACAAGGGCCCACCAGCACGGAGGAGTCCATTTTCAGCCCTACCACAGAGCGATGTTGCCGAAAAGGTTCATATTTTCGGGGACTTAGTCGGTAATAATACTTGCTTCTCGTAAAACGTCTTACACAGGCAGGTACACCAGGATAATATAAAAGCGATGTACAAATCAAAACTTTAAAAAGTTACTGCTACAACAATATTTACGTTCTGTTTGGGATGAAATTCACGCAATGACGAGCGCATGTCCCAAATACATACATAGCTAATTAAAGATGGAACTGATTCGTTGAGGAGAGCTAATTTCGTAAGTATACGCGTATTGTCTACTCACCAAGACGCGAAGGTGAAGTGATGACCTTCTGGAAGGCATCGTATGGATACAAGTCTGTGCCTACGTCTCACGACTGTTAGATTGAAAATATTAATGTCTAAATCATACAAATTAAAAAATTAAAAAAGATTATAAATTATCTATTTTTAAAATAGCTTGTAAGTAGTCGTGTTGAACTCAATGTCCAGTGCAGTTTGAGGTGAATGTCTTGAAGTCAACGAAGTTTCTTCCACTGTTCTATCACTGTTGACAACGTTGGGTTTGTTAAAACGCCAGTCTCGATCAATCAGCGACTCGAACTTGACCAGTTCCAATACGCAGAAGGGACGGTAACCCTTGCTGATGAACACTCACATAATCTTTGTGCAAGGACGCCGACCTTACTAACAAACTGCCAGATCTGGGAGGCAAGACTAACTCAGCGGAGACTGCCGATGCAGGAGTTACCCCCTGGAGATGGACATTCCAAGATAATCATCGTGCTCGTTGATTTTATTCCAGTTTTTGATATCACGAGACCATCGTGAGTTTGCTATGGACAGTTAAGGAACAGAGCTCATTGGCTGTAGCGCGCAGAAGGGAACCGGGAAAAGGACATGGGTTGCCCCCTGGAGCTGGACACTCGAACATAATCACAGTGCTCGTTGATTTCATTCCGGCTTTCAATATCGCTTGACCGTCGTGAGTTTGCTGCTGACAGTGAAGCGATTGAGGGTGACAACGCGTGCATGCAGCGACGTCCTACGCGTTCTTTCCCGCCCTTTTCCCCTCCCCTTCCTCCTCCTGCACTCTGAGCCTAGCTGCTTGGACAGACAGATGGACAGGGAGTGCTGCAGGGATGGACAATAGCACCGGCCTCCTAAACGGAAAATCATTTTGATTAATGCGCGCTCTGTTCTGCCTCATTACCTCTGTGTTCCTGTGTCCCCCAGTACCCTAAGGCCCTTTGACGCCTCCGCCGTCGGCAATGGTCGTAGGGCTAAATGTAGTTGACTAGTTGTGTGGAATAAAGGCTGTCTTAGCTCTGTTTTTGTTGGGTACACTATGAGAAATAAAGAATGTCTTTGTTGGGTAGATTATGAGTAATAAAGACTGTTTTTGTTGGGTGGACTACGAGTAACAAAGACCGTCTTTGTTGGGTAGACTATGAGAAATAAAGAATGTTTTAGCTTTGGTGGGTTTTATTTTGGTACACTATTTTGAAATAAAGACTGACTGTCTTTGCTCTGTTTTTGTTGGGTACACTATGAGGAATAACCACTGTCTTTACCCTGTTTTGTTGGGTAAACGATGAGGAATAAAGAATGTCTTTGCTCTGTTTTTGTTGGGTAAACGATGAGGAATAAAGAATGTCTTTGCTCTGTTTTTGTTGGGTAGACTATCTGGAATAAATAATGTCTTTGCTATGTTGTTGTGGGGACACCCCGAAGCGTCCCGGTACCAAAGCGTCCCGGTACCGAAGCGTCCCGGTACCAAAGCGTCCCGGTATCGAAGCGTCCCGGTACCAAAGCGTCCCGGTACCGAAGCGTCCCACTATAACGCGTCACAGGACTTAGACTTTTTTTTTTTTTTTTAAACCCTGACCAAGGGCGGATCAATTCACTTTGGAGGTGGGGGGGTTACAAAATGACTTCGAAAATACAAGTTGACGGCGCCGAAGGCGCCTAAGCCTCTAGGGGGGTCCGGGGGCATGCCCCCCCGGAATTTTTTTTATCCAAAGAAGCAAAATAGAGCTATCTGGTGCATCCTGAGCCAATAAATTACCTCTTTTTTGGGGGGGTGGGGGTGGGTGGGGGGGTTACGTAACCCGTGTAACCCCCCCCCCAGATCCGCCCTTGTTGACCTTGATTTGACCTTGACTTGACTAACCATATATTTTTTTTTAAATTTAATCTTGACCTTGATTTGACCTTGACTTCACTGATTTTTTTAATTTTGCACAGACCTTGATTTGCTTTCGGTAAAAAAAAAATCACTTTTTGTCCAACTTTTCCCCAACTTTACTTTAGATCTGTACTCACAACACACCAATTTGGAAATACTGTACCCGTGTGGACAAGTTCGGGGGAAAAGTCCGTAGGCTTCCGTTCACAAGAGGGATATGTCTGTTATCACACACGCTTTCTGGCTTCACTAAGCGTGAGCGTCGGAAAAAGTCTTTTCAGTTCTGCCTCCGACTTTTAAATTGTATCATTTGGGTTAATTTGGGTTTGTTTGGGTTCATTTGGGTAATAAAAAACGCTCGCGCTGGACCCGAGTACTCTTCAGACTGGCTCGCTCCCCCAGTATGAAAGTTTTTGTCTTGTGCACGTTTAAGACCAAGTGATTGCTCTGTGTGAATTACAGGCATTCCCTTTGCTTTATAAATACATTGGCATGCGAGCCGAGGATGTGCGTGGTGACTGGTACCGGGACGCTTCGGCACCGGGACGCTTCGGTACCGGGACGCTTCGTGCCCTACTGCGCGGGAGCTTCCCGAAGCGTCCCGGTACCAAAGCGTCCCGGTACCCCTGTGACGCGTTATAGTGGGACGCTTCGGTACAAAGCGTCCCCGGGACGCTTCGTGATAGTTGTTGTTGGGTAGATTATGAGGAATAAAGACAGTCTCTGCCCTGTTTTTGTTGGGTACACTATGAGGAATAAGGACTGTCTTTGCTCTGTTTGTGTTGGGTAGACTATGAGGAATAAATAATGTCTTTGCTATGTTCTTGTTGGGTAGACTATGAGGAATAAATAATGTCTTTGCTATGTTCTTGTTGGGTAAACTATGAGGAATAAATAATGTCTTTGCTATGTTCTTGTTGGGTAAACTATGAGGAATAAATAATGTCTTTGCTATGTTCTTGTTGGGTAAACTATGAGGAATAAATAATGTCTTTGCTATGTTCTTGTTGGGTAAACTATGAGGAATAAAGACAATCTTTGCTCTGTTTTTGTTGGGTAGATTATGAGGAATAAAGACTGTCTTTGTTCTGTTTTCGTTTCGTTGAAACTACGAAGGTGAAAGGGGCTACATAGACATGTAGTTGCAGAGTAGTAAAATTAATATTAAGAGTCCTACGGTTTTTTTGCCATTAAGGACTTGAGTGTTTGTGGCAGATTCCTAATAATCTCTTTATATACCACACTCTACTATACTGTTCTTGTTTAGGTAACAAGCTCTTTCTCCCTCCCCCCCTCTCTCTCTCTCTCTCTCTCTCTCTCTCTCTCTCTCTCTCTCTCTCTCTCTCTCGCTCTCTCTCTTTCTCTCCCCCTCCCCCGGCCACCCATCCCCATTACGACAACTTTCATCAAGATGAATGCATAGTAGAAAAAAAATCATCTCCTTTGTTAATCTAACCGAAATAAAAGAGAAAACAGATTTAGTCAGCATGAATGAAGCCCATTGTATGCAAAATCAAAGACGAAAGAGAGTTTGGGCAAAATTAATCAAAGAAAACCGTCTAAGGTATAGTAATACTAGCGAGAAGTTCCATTGAAGTTGCGTTGTTACATACTTCACTGACGGATGACGCGTGGGAGAAAGAACACGGTCTAGAGTGCCAGTAGAATTTTCATTGAAGTCGCATTAAGGTTTTGTTGTTAGGTTCTCCGATGACGCATGGGAGAAGAAGACTGTCTGCAATGCTAGTAAAAAGTTTTGTTGAAGTTCCATTGAAGTTTCATTGTTACGTTCTTCGGGAAACATTTGAGCGACGTTTTCGCATGATTTCGTCGCAGATTTTGACAGATTGTGTCGGGTTAGCCCCTTGCATTTCGTACATGTATGCTTGTCTTTTCCCCTGTCATACAATGATCGCTCTCTTCCCGTCACCGCCCGCATGTAAATTAGCTTCACTTCAAAGGCACGGCTCGCAGCGGCCACGGAGTTCTCATCCGGTGCGGGGGTGGGGGGAGTGGTTACCGCAAAATAAGGAAGTCGAATGGGGGTGGGGTGGGGTGAGGGGAGAGAGGGGGGGTGGGGGTAGGTGGATTAAAGGTGAAACGAGCAAGCGTTAGAAAGAGAAAAAGAGAGAGAGAGAAAATCAAATCAAATCTTAATATACGATGGTTGTGGCGAGAGAGAGAGAGAGAGAGAGAGAGAGAGAGAGAGAGAGAGAGAGAGAGAGGGGGAGAGAGAGATCTAGAGAGAGAGAGAGAGAGAGAGAGAGAGAGAGAGAGAGAGAGAGAGAGAGATCAAATCATAACAAATCAAATTTTATTTTATGATGGTTGTGGCAGAGAGAGAGAGAGAGAGAGAGAGAGAGAGAGAGAGAGAGAGAGAGAGAGAGGAGAGAGAGAGAGGAGAGAGAGAGAGAGAGAGAGAGATTGAGAGAGATTGAGAGAGAGAGGGGGGGAGTTTAGCGTATCACCGATTAGGTTAATACCCCGACTGTGTTAAATCCCTGCGCCTTGAATATGTGCGCGATATAAATTGCATAAAATAAAAATTAAAAAAAATAAAAATCCCTGCTCTTAGAACTGTACCCACGGAATACGCGCGATATAAGCCTCTTATTCCCCCCTCTGCTTCTTTACCTCTGTAAACTTGTAGGGGTAGTTATTTTTCGATAATGACCCAGCAACCAAACAAATAACGACCCAGCAACAGCCTGAATCCTCGATAGTGCAATGGGTTGAGAAGCTGTTCTGTTTCGGTACTACTTTTGGGACTGAAAAGTTCCGAACGCTCTAATGTACGAAGTATACATCTCTGGAGCAAACAATACAAACATACCGCATTTAAATTAACAACTACAGGCCTGAACACATGAATCTCCATATAAAATCTATGAGTTCGGTTGTTTTCTGAATCTAGATCAGACGTTCATCACAAGCAATTTCCCAAGGCAAGTAACTCATACTTTGTCTAGCGACAAGAGTAGTTCCCCTTCTTTTCACTCAGTTTCTTCGACAACAGACTGCAATCCGACGGTCAGTTTTCAACAATATTTCATTTAATAAACAGATCACACGCAACCAAATGCACACATCTCATCAATTTAAACAACATAAAGCGGTTTCATACACTATTTTCCCCAGAAAACTTAACTTCATACAGTTTTTAACGTTGGAACACGGGTGCAAAAGTTCGTCTGCTAGTCCCATTTGACGAAAGAACATTATCCTAACCGATACCAAAACATATACAGAACACACAATATCTGCCTTTGCCGCCACAGCAGAATAACAGCATATCTGTGTACTTGATTTTAGTCCAAAATAGGAAAACTGACAAGAAGTGTTAACAGAATGGAATGATTTGCACGGAACTATACAACCGCGCATTAATCGATCGCCTGCGCAGGTTGACTGGTTGAGTGAATAGGATTCGATCAAACTTTCGCAAAAAACCTCCTCTTTTCTTTGAATAACTGAAGAAAGGAGGAATAAAGAGGTTACACACCTCGTCTCAGTGATTATCAAAAATAATGGTCTCAGTTCGCGGTCATGAAAAAGCTCGCTAAAGCTCGCATTTTTCATGATCCGCGAACTTCGACCATTATTTTTGATAATCACTGAGACTCGGCATGTAACCTCTACATATTGATTGATTGATAGAGGCGTGCGGGGACGTGGAGAATCACTATTACATTCGAGAGACAAGGTTTGGTGAGATAATGACTTCTTACTTCTTCTTCTTCTTACTTCTTCTTCTTCTTCTTCTTACATTATTCGTTTTTGTTACATTATTCGTTGTATCAGAGGGTGCCAAAACGTTATGAACAAACTAGGAAGCGAACGACCACTTAAGCAGTGGGACCTGTCAAAAGAGACTGATTTTGAGAAAGACGGCTCGAGAGAGGGAAATCAGTAAGACGATGGGAAAACCAAGGAAAGACCCAGGCCACTGAGAACGAGAGATTAACGAGAGAAATACAGAAGCAAAAAGAACGTAGAGAAAGGAAACACCTAGTGAGACAAATAGGATCAGCCCACTTGAATCCAGGGTTTTACGAGCGATTAAACTCCATTTTGTCGGCTTGACGTCAATAATAAACACGCGCCGCTGCAGAAATTGGCCTTCATCTTTGAACTCAAGATGTATCAGTGTCCGTGTGAAGACGTTCACGTACCAGTGTTTTGCACGGATGCGTTTGTTCGCTTACAGGCAATTGTTTAAGAAACAAAGTGGTTTATATGAGTGCATGTGTGACCATGCAGTTACTATTTCAGTAACAGATTGTTTTACATGCATGCATTTGTTCTTTTATCTAAGTAGTAAATATCGACGAATGTTTAAGTTTGCATACAATTACTTCAGAAACAAAGCTTGCAGATGAGTTTATCCCATTGCCCACGGGCAACAACTTTCCATCTATGTGTATATGTTACAGTTAATCTGTGAAACCATGAAATACGTGTATTAACTAAACTATTTTAGGTAATACATGAATTAACTGTTTTTTTCCGTCAGTTAATTCATGTATTACCTAGTTAATACACGTATTCCCTCGTTTCACAGATTAACTGTAACATATTTACTGTGCTTACACTTGATATTCCCTCCTTCGTGAATTGGTGCAAGATTTTGGCTGTAAAACCAAAAAGCGCTCACAGAACGTACTACTGTCAGCCGAAGTAGACATCTTGTCGTCACACTCATAAGATAATTGCCTAAGTCATTTGTTGATGTTTTGAGAAAAACGCAAAAAAATTTCTTTGGTTTCTGAACAATCTGCCTATCTCATTATAGTAATAAGTTGTAAACTGCCTGTCTCGAGCGGTGACACCTGGATAAACGTGAGATAAAGAGCTGACAGCAACATTTTCAATCAGCAAAAGTGCATAACAACCCACAAAGAGCTTTTGCATACTTTCACATTCTCAAAATAAGTCTTCCTGTATCATAAAGAAAAAGTGCCAAACTCAAGAAACGAGATCGGCAGTTTTGCTTACGTTACCGTGTGTTACGCGTGATTGTTCTGAAAAGTGACTACTACATGATTGTTCTGAAAGTCCACTATTTATTTCATCGTAATCATGTGAGCCCTCATACGTGATTGTTCTGAAAGCTTACTAATTTACATGATTGTTCTGAAGCTCTACTAAAGGTAAACTTTCTTCACCCGTGAAATGTTGTCAGATATGGAACAATATGTATACCCCTTTGACATTTTGGCAAAGCAATCTTCGACGAAGGCCGGACTTTGGTATTGCATTTCAGCTTGGTGGCTTAAAAACTAATGAATGAGTTTGGTCATTAAAAATCGGAAACTTGTCATTAAATTCTTTTTTTTAAACGATCCAAAAACAATTTCATCTTATTTTTCGTCATTTTCTGATTCCAAAAACATATCCATATGTTATATTTGGATTACAAACAAGCTCTGAAAATTAAAAATATGAACATTATGATTAAAATTAATTGTCCGAAATCGATTTAGAAACAATTTCATCTTATTCCCTGTCGGTCCCTGATTCCAAAAACATATATATATAATATGTTTGGATTAAAAACAAACCCAGTAAGCTAAAAAGAATAGAGATACAGAAAAGCGTGTTATCCTGCTCAGCGCGACCACTACCGCACTATTTTGGCTTGTCAATTTCACTAAAAGTGGTTGCAGCAGCACCCACACTACAACAAAAACGACGCCTTTCACCTGCTCACAAGGTCTGAGCAGGTCCTCATATTCAGGCTGCGGACAGGCCACAACCGAATGAACCACCACCTTTTCACCAAGTTCAGAATTGGCCAGTCAGACCAGTGCCGGCCCTTGTCAAACAGGCAGCATGACAACGGAACACCTGCTGCAGACTTGCCCACTACACGATGGCCTCAGGAGCCAGATCTGGGCGGAGGCGACCACGGTGCAAGGGAAGCTCTATGGCAGTCTGGACGACCTACAGCGCACGGCAACATTTGCGCGGAGAACCGGCGTTTCCATCTGAGTGATCAACAAGAAGAAGAAGATTTCACTGCCTTTGCCACGAGCGGTGGACTGACGAAACTACGAGTATGCGGTCTTGGTGAAAAAAGCAGTGCGTCCAGTTTCATTCTGTGAGTTCGACAGCTTGACTAAATGTTGTTATTTCGCCTTACGCGACTTGTTTCTCTCTCTCTCTTGCTCATTATCATACATTTCTTTTTACCTCTCTGCGTAAAAAAAAGGGGGGGAGGGTAAGAAAGTGGGGCGACGGCAGTGACAACAAGGGTGGGCTTATGAATCTATAATGTGTGGTTAGGTTGTAAATTAGATTCAATAGAACCGACACTTTTTAACAGATCAAGGCTGTGCGTTTGAAAGCCCCCCCCCCCCCTCCCCCACCCCATCTTATGTCGTGTGAAAGCAAATAATGTACAGTTTCTGTTGGCGTGTGTTTGTTGGTGTTACCGTAACCGGGTTACGGCACACATTCCACAATGGGATTAAAACTAAGTAGTGCTGAGGTATCAAAAGTGCGACAATTTGTGGCGGCGTTCGTACAACATAGAGAATTGTTCTTGGCGCAACTGAATGTAAAATAGTACAAGTTTTACTATCGGGTGAGTGGTATCAAAAGTGAGGTGGAAATTGCGACGACGCGCATTCAACACAGAGTATTGTGGTCAGTGGTATTGAATATCAAAAAGTGTTGTCGTCTTGCTGTCTGGGAGTAAGTATTAAAAGTCAGAAAATGTGTGACCACATACACACAACACAGGACATTGTGTTCAGGTCAACACAATATCAAACACATCGCATAAAGCAATATAAAACCATTTAGTCAATCTGTCGGCCTAAACATCAAAACAAAACTTCTTCCCTGAGATCGAATGCTTGCTGGCCAAAACCCGTCGACGGAGACAGCGCTTTTTCGGTTTCATGTTCACCTGGGACCAAATTTGCATGGAACGGATTTGCGTAATCTTTTTTTCTTTTTATATTTAGTCAAGTTTTGACTAAATATTTTAACATCGAGGGGGAATCGAAACGAGGGTCGTGGTGTATGTGTGTGTGTATGTGTGTGTGTGTGTGTGTGCGTGCGTGCGTGCGTGTAGAGCGATTCAGACCAAACTACTGGACCGATCTTTATGAAATTTGACATGAGAGTTCCTGGGATTGATATCCCCATACGTTTTTTTCATTTTTTTGATAAATGTCTTTGATGACGTCATATCCGGCTTTTCGTGAAAGTTGAGGCGGCACTGTCACGCCCTCATTTTTCAACCAAATTGGTTGAAATTTTGGTCAAGTAATCTTCGACGAAGCCCGGGGTTCGGTATTGCATTTCAGCTTGGTGGCTTAAAAATTAATTAATGACTTTGGTCATTAAAAATCTGAAAATTGTAAAAAAAAATAAAAATTTATAAAACGATCCAAATTTACGTTTATCTTATTCTCCATCATTTGCTGATTCCAAAAACATATAAATATGTTATATTCGGATTAAAAACAAGCTCTGAAAATTAAATATATAAAAATTATTATCAAAATTAAATTGTCCAAATCAATTTAAAAACACTTTCATCTTATTCCTTGTCGGTTCCTGATTCCAAAAACATATAGATATGATATGTTTGGATTAAAAACACGCTCAGAAAGTTAAAACAAAGAGAGGGACAGAAAAGCGTGCTATCCTTCTTAGCGCAACTACTACCCCGCTCTTCTTGTCAATTTCACTGCCTTTGCCATGAGCGGTGGACTGACGATGCTACGAGTATACGGTCTTGCTGAAAAATGGCATTGCGTTCAGTTTCATTCTGTGAGTTCGACAGCTACTTGACTAAATATTGTATTTTCGCCTTACGCGACTTGTTTTATCTTCAAAAAAAATTAAGAATCCAACTGATGAATGTTTGTGTCTGTTACTGCAATTTTGATGTCACACAAAATATTCATAAACAAATTAATGGAACAATTTTTAACATTCCAAGCTAACATGCAATCCCATTGTCCGGAGCTGGTCAAAGAACGTTTGACCAAAATATCAATCAACTGATTAAAAACTGAGGTCGCCACAGTGCCACTTCAACTTTTTAAGCCGTATATGACGTCCAGTATCCTGGGAATAGCTCTACACATACACACGCACGCATGCACGCACAACTATACACCATGACCCTCGTCTCGCATCCAAATCTACTGGAATGCGTTTAGTTAAAACTTGACTAAATATAAAAAGCACAGGGTTTTCAATTATCTATGTGAATGGCAATGAGAACTTTCGAGTTTGAGGATTTGTAAAGAAACGATTGCAACAAAGGAAATCGTGATCCCATGCTACTTTTTATCAAAAGGTAGCTATGCGTTTTTCTGTTAGGTTACTGCTGTTAGGAGTATCAATGGTCGGAACATAAATGACGGTATACGAGCGAAACATGGAATTGTATTTAGCGTAAGCAAATAACACAAGGTGAGAGTGTTACTGGAAAGCTGTCTGGAACAAAGTATCACAACTGAGAAAATGTGTGACGGCACAAGTTCAACACAGTGAATTGTGTAAAACGTGACTGAATAACAAAATGCAGACGTTCTATTGTCAGGTCAATTATAGGAGTATTGACAGTGGGAAGATGTGTGACAGCACGAAAGCGACAAAGCGAATTGTGCTTAGTGTTACTAATTACCAAACGGTAGATGCTTTACTGTCTACCTGTCTGGCACAAAGTATTAAAAGGGAGAACATCTAAGTTTGATTGTCAGGTAAAAGGTAGGAGTCTCACATGTGGGAAGATTTGTGACAATCCGCACACTACAATATATAATAGTAATGTCGCTTTGTGTTACTGGGGGCAAAACGAAAGCAAGGAGAACATTTACGCATAATTTTGGATACATGTACATGTATAACTTTCGGCGTCTTCTGTTCGTATTCGGTAATGTCGATGGTAGGTCCACTTCAGAGTGTGTGAAACCGCTGATGTCATCAACCTTTGGTTAAGAAAGCCAAAATGGCGGGGTAAAAACGGCCATACACGTAAAACCCCACTCGTGCAAAAACTAAAGTGTACGTGGGAGTTTTAGCAAAAAAACGCAGAAGAAGAAAAAGGTTAAGAAAGCGGGAAGAGTGGTGGTGGTGAGGGGGGGGGGAGAGGATGTATGTGTGTATGTGTGTGTGTGTGTGTGTGTATGTGTGGGTGTGTGTGTGTGTGTGTGCGGGTGTGTGTGTGTATGTGTGTGTGTGTGTGTGCGGGTGTGTGTGTGTGTGTGAGTGTGTGTGTGTGTGTGTGTGAGTATGTGTGTGTGTGTGTGTATGTGTATGTGTGTGAGTGTGTGTGTGTGTGTGTGTGTGTGAGAGTATGTGTGTGTGTGTGCGGGTGTGTGTGTGTGAGTGTGTGTGTGTGTATGTGTGTGTGTGTGTGTGTGTGTGTGTGGGTGTGTGTGAGAGAGTGTGTGTGCGGGTGTCTGTGTGTGAAGAACGAGCCGGTAATCTTAAGATTGTCCTGTTTGATACCTTGTATTGCACTCACCCCCCCCCCCCCCCAAAAAAAAAAGACCCCACATATAAAAAAACTGAATATGAACAATAGAGATACTTTTTGCCTGCCCCAAAACAAATACAACAAAGTTCTGCGGGTGCTCAGTTTGGACGAGAAGGAGGCATGTCCAGAGGGTCTAAAATTCAAACATTGGGCCAAAAGGCTGTACAAGCTCGGGATGGTCGGCTCGCAGAATATAATATTTTGCAAGAAGTCGGGTTATCCGGTTGTCGCACGTGAGGAGATTTTGCAAACAATCTCCACATGCCACACTAACGTTGGCCATTCTGGCCGAGACAAGACCTGGGCAGAAGTCAAAAGCAACTACGCCGGAATCAATTGGGATGTAATTGACATTTTCCTCAAGACCTGCACTAGTTGCTGCCAAAGGCAAGCAGTGAAGAGTCTACCATCAGGCAAGGCGATGATCAACCTGTCGTTCCTTCTTCGAGTTCAGATCGACCTAATTGACTTCAGAAGCCGACCAGACAATGAGTACAAGGGGATTCTGCACGCCCGAGATTGCTTCTCCAAGTACAGCTGGGCATACGCCTTGAAGTCTAAGAGGGCTGCTGAGGTTGCAAGTCATCTCTTCGACCAGTTCTGCAGTTTTGGATCTCCGAGAATTCTCCACAGCGATAATGGGAGGTAAGTACTGTTTCATGTATTGTCATCCAGTGCACCTGAGCCTACCTTCAATGTTTTTTGGATAAAGGGATTTTGATAAGGCCTAAAAAAAAAAAAAAGGTTTGTCTAGGTTAACCCGACGGACTCTTTTTTTTCCCGCAGACTCTATTTATAAACGGCTTTTGTCCATCCTTGTGTGTGTGTGTGTGTGTGTGTAAGGAGGGGTGGGGGGGGGGGGGTTGGGGGAGCGGTGGGTTTTCGCAGCCTAGGAGTCAGAATGACGGTTTTTCACAGCCTGGGAGTCAGAATGACGGGTGTTCACAGTCTGGGAGTCAGACTGATGGGTTTTTGCAGTCCGAGAGCGGCAGCCACATTGGTGTGAGTTTGGAGCTGGAGGGTCAGAATGGGGCGGTTCCACAGTCTGGCAGTCATGACAGCGGTGCAGTTCATGCTGTTTCAGTCAACAATGATTCAACTGAGAACAGAAAGCGTGGAAGACAGTATCTCCTCTTGAGTGAAAACCACATTGTCGGTGCAGGAACAGAACACACGAACATTCCCTCTGTTAATGGTATGAAAGTAAATCCACGTGAGCATGCCGTGATGTCTGTTGATCAAGTGTTTGACCCTGCATGTGTGCCCACAGAGGGAAATCCCATGCAAGAGTCATTAGAGGTTGGACAGTTTTTTCTTTGGAGACGCAGTGCGGTGGTTGAAAATGAGGCCAGTGCAGTTCACAGAGACAAGCGGTTGGCTGCAAGAAGAAACTTCCTGACGGCTGCCAGGCGCCAAGAATCTCGGTACCAAAAGAAACTGAAAGATGTGACGAAGTCGTTTTCAGAGGGCAACACAGTGGGAGTTAAAATTCACAGTGCCGATAGAACCAACACAGATGTTAGGCTGCTCACTTGAAAAGTGCTCGAGTCCAAAACAGTGGGTGGTTGTGAGATGTACAAAGTGTACTGTCCTGCTGGTATTGTGAAAAAAATTGGTTGCGTGGTGAGGAACTGGTTGACATGAACAGTGTGGTGTTTCCCTCTTTGAATGCAGTAGATCCTGCCAGACTGTCAGAGGTGACCTTGATTCACGCATCACGCGCATCCACCAGATGGCAAAATCAGGCCGTCGCGAAAACGGAATGTTCTTGCAAAGGCAGCTGCAAAACAAAGAAGTGCTGCTGCAAAGATGCAGGAATTCCCTGCAGCACCAAGTGCCATCCTTGCCCTGACAAAACAAACTGTCAAAATACAGACAAGTAAGAAAAGAACCCTCAAGACTGACAAAACTGGAAAAGTTGTTAGACCATATCGTGTAATTAAAGATGTGAGTGTGTGTGCAATGGCTTGGTTAACTCTTCCATCACAAACAAAAAATAGTTACGACATCTGTCCACAACACTCTTCAATTCAGCATTGTCGAGTCCACTACATACACAAGGCAAAAACATGTGTTTTGGGTAAAATGTCGAGAAAAAAAACTGAGTCGGTCAGCAGGACTACGTTCTAAAGTTCAGTCAAATCTGGCACAAAATGAAGCAATTTTCAAGTCTGATTGAATTCCAGTTTCCCCTAGAGGAAACTGGAATTCCAGTTTCATCTGGCAATAATCCAGAGGAAAGTAGAATTCCAATTTCCTCGAGGGGAAACTGGAATTCTACTTTCCCCTAGGGGAATCTCAGATTCCTCTGGATTCCACTTTCCACTGTGACATATGTATGTCTGTGGTAGAAACTTTAACATTTGACTGAACACCGAAATACTAATTTTACTTGGTTATTATCCAAGCAACAGCTTCAAAATATTGAAGCAATGATCAACATTTCGTCGGCACGTATGTAGTTAAAGTGTGTATCCAAAGAAAACGGGTGGTGGGGTTTTTTTTGGGGGGGAGGGGTAAAAACAGGTGACTGGTTTGTGTCGTGTGTGGTATGTAGACCAGGTCAGGGGTCAAGGTTAGGTCAGATCGCGTGAAGGATTGTGGTATAGATACAGTTATCACCGAGCTGCAGTTCGCCGATTCGGAGAAGACGATTTCACATTGTTCGGTTTCGTAGCTCCAGAAAAATAGATAAAGAAGATACCAAAGGAGATTTCCTACGGGTTAATCTGCACAGCGTGTTTCCAGTGTCTGCGCGAGGAAGCGCAGCGCTGTCGAAAGCGCAGTGTCGATCATTCTGGCCATCTCAGGCAGTCGTGTCCCCGTAAGTAGGCTACAGACAGACAGATCTAGACCTAGTGTCTCGCACTCTTGCACCGTGTCACCTATGCTTACTGTGTGTGTGTATGTGTGACGGAGTGATTGAGTTTGTGTTACTGTTTGTCGATTTCTTACGTGAGCCTTGAAGGCTTCGCCTCTTGTTTATTTATATGATTAGAGAGGTCCCTCTCTGGGATAGGGCTGGTTAAAAAAGCTCCCTTGTATTGCTTATGCCACAAACCTCGTAAATTAACATTTGATTTGATTTGATTTGATTTGATTTGATTTGATTTCAATGTTATGCTGTTTGTAATTCGCGTGTCTCGATCCACATTTTACGTTTGGCTCAGTCTGCAAACAAACAAAAAACTAACATGAAAGAAACAATGCACAAAATACTAGTCCATAAATGGGTGTGTATTCTGTAGATTGTTTCCATCAAAAAGGATTTAAGATTATACCAGTAAATCGTGCAAAGGCAAATATTGTGAAGTTTCTCTTGACACGTTGTGAGGATCTCTCAAACACCGCACACATCATAAGCAATGTACAAATACGGTCCTTTGCAAACCTGGTTTTTTGGTGACCATGCTCTAAATTATCTTGACTGTAGATCAATCATACAAGATTAAACATTGTGAAAGTCCTCGATATCTGTTGTATGTTTCGTTCGGATACGCAGCGGTAGAAAAAACTGACCTAAAAACACTTGTGTTTGTGAGTATGTTGTAGAATGTTTTGATTTCGATGATGTATGACGTACTACACACACACACACACACACACACACACACACACACACACACACACACGCCCACACACACACCCACACACACACACA
>NC_090256.1:52085041-52092541 GCF_037325665.1 Littorina saxatilis | reverse complement strand
ATTTTACAAAATCTGAGAAAATCAAGTCTTAAAAAGGAGGAAGTAAATTTACATGGGTTATGAAAATAAAATCTGAGAAAATCAAGTCTTAAAAAGGAGGGAGTAAATTTACATGGGTTATGAAAATAAAATCTGAGAAAATCAAGTCTTAAAAAGGAGGAAGTAAATTTACATGGGTTATGAAAATAAAATCTTAAAAACAAGGTCTTATATAAAACGGGAGAAGTCTTAAATTGGGGAGGGGGGGGTCTTAAAGGGAGGTTTCAAAATGTAATCAAAATATTAAGCCTGGCTGCTTTTTGTGTAGAATGCCGCGAACTTTGTATTCCTTTTAATTTTCATACTGACACTAATTTGTTCATTTGATTACGTGAAAAGAGCTTACTCTGCATAGGAATTATCCAGGCTGCTCATTTATTGTATCTGTCCAAATGGAAGGATAATCTCACGCTGTGTAAAAGCCTCAATAGATTTGGGGTCGCGTATAAGAAAATTTAAACGTGGTTGGGAAAAAGGGTATCTTTAATGAATTAATGAATGTCTGGAAGCTTAATGGCCTGCATGGTTAGCGTGTCTGCATTATTATCGAGTGATTAAGATAGTAGGAATGTGTAGGAGGAACATTTATGGGACTTTTCCCACTTCCCAGGGCGATGAATCAGGGAGTGTATAACACATTTTCATGAATTAGCATTACATCTATCAGCACATGCCTTGTAACATTATGCAGCCGTTTGAATTCCGGATGTTGCGATGTGTCACCATGCGGGTTTTTTGCACAATTGACGAATTCCGAAAATAACTCTGTCGGGTTTGTATCGGTTGTGAATACCCTTGCTTTTACTGGGACAAACATTGGAGTGGCCAATCACCAGCGAGGGATGTGACCGAAACACGTGGACAAGAGCACGTGTGCATGTATTTGCCCAAGACAAAGCAAGGCCAGGTATTCACTCTTTCACAACTCATACAAACCCGACAGTCATTTCCGAACATTGTCTGTTGGTCATATGGCAAATTCGTTTTCATGGCCTGCTTGCTGTTTGAGGAAAACCTTGGCTGACTCAAACGAAGGCCACTGGTTTGCATCACAAAGAGTCTGTACTGCTCTGGTTGTTTCTATCATGAACTGACACTTTACACAAGTTTGTGTTACCTTAAATCCCAGTTGTCAATGTTGACGAGCTGCATGGCGTGTTTCTATAACGTCACGCTCATAAAATAATTGCCTATGTCATTTTTTTTATGTTTTGCGAAAAACGTTTTTGGTTTCTGAACAATCTGCCTATTTCAGTTTAATGATAAGTGGCAAACTGGAACAGTTGACAGCGGAATAAGCGAGAGGTAAGGAGCTGGCAGCAACGTTTTCCATCAGCACGACTGCATAACAACCCCAAAAAGCTTTTGCACACCAGACAAATGTTCATGTATGATAGCGGCGGCCTCTGCTGAAAAGCGCCTAACTCAGAAACGAGAACGGCAGTTTTGCTTACGTAACCTTGACGATGGTTTCCGATGGTCTGGAAGTTTGTACTCTCTAACATGTAACAGTAGCTTTCCCTGTAGTCTCACTGCAAAAATGCCGAACACTGAGTTGGGTATTTTTTATTGTGACTAGCATTGCCACGGCGGTAACGTCCTGCCTGCCCAAGCTTGCCACCAAGAAACTTCCCAAAAAACAGTAACTGTAAAGAAATCTGTCTAGCAAGCTTGAATTAAGTCCAATCACCACCACATTTTGTGTACTAATTAAACAATGGATGCCCAGTTCAGTCGTGCTATTTATAAGTTTGTCACGCAATTTGTTTTAGCAAAGGGGGGGTGAAAGGGGGATAATTTCTGTTTTTTTACGTTTTTTTGTGTGTGTTTTCTTTTCCACTGCTTTTTTAAAAGTTATTTTTTAACAGAAAGTATTATAAATAATGTTATAACCAAACAAGGTGTAAAACATATGAATTAGCTGAAATATTGTTAACATTCTACACAGAAATAAGGAGACAGTACAAAGAAAAAAACAAGCAAATCCCGCATTCACTCACAGCATCCTGACTCAAATGAAACAAAACTGTGACACTCACCAAATGATGTCTAGGTAATCCATATTGAATACAAGTCACATTTTCACAACAAAGTCCCAACTGTACACCTATGAACATTTCCAAAAGGATTAGGAGGCTCCAGCCATCCATTGTTATCAGTGCTGCCACGCCCCCTTGCAAACTACACGATTCCAAGATCCATGCAGTACCACCCTACCACGTGTAGTTTGCCGACTCATACTAGCAACAACAGGACTGTTTCTTCCTCAATATCACTGCTAATATCGCTTTCTTGAGGCGAAAACACGTCGGAATCATGATCTACAGGATCCTCAAGATCCAACATCCGGAGAATCTCCTCCCGTGACAAGGCTCGCCTTCGATTAATTTTTTTTGTTCGAAAAAACCACGCAAATCTTCTCTAATTTGCACATGGCGGAAGAGCAAGTCACGTGTATCAAGGGAAACAACTCAATTTATTGCAAGCTTCAAAAACCGGGAAGCAATCACGAGTCGTGTACCTTGTATGTCTGTTACTCAAATAGTCACATCCCGTCCATGGGCGTGTCAGCGCTGTTACTAATTTAGTCACCTCCCGTCGCGAAAGTGTTATGAGCGTGACGATAAGCTGTTTTTGGTTTCAGCCTTCACCTTGCTAAGTCTGCCCTTCGTGATGAATTAGAAAAGATGACATGAATAAATGTCATATTTCTAAACGAAGCATCGCGTTTAACTTACACGTACGTCAGTGTGAAAGATGATCATTTTAAGTTTTTAATTTCTGATCATTGAAAAATTCCGCGGGGCTTTAGGTATCTCACACGGTCTTCTCCCATTAACGCATTTACATCCATTGACTACTTTATGAACAGGTGCTCTATTGCATTGAAGTTTGAAGAATCTGGTGCGAGTGCTTCGTCTGTTCTTCGTGCAGTATGATTTCGTCATAGAAATGGCATTAAACATCTTTTTGAGAGAATATTGTGGTACCTTTATGGTACTTCTTCATCGTGCAAAATCTGGAAGGCTAAGTTCTTTGTGCAACACTGCATAATGCATCAACAGTCCATTTCATTTCGTTCTGCTTTAACCCGTATAACCAGAGACTGCCAACGTGACTGCTGTGATGTTACACTAAATCACAGAGCATGCACAGTCGATGGGCCTTCGTCCTTTCAATGTTTTGTGCTGCTCTTGTTTAGCCAGTCCTCCGTTTCTTAGACGCTAGATTTGGCGAGTGTGGCGAGGAAGTAGCGTTTCCTAGGCAATTCAATTCAAGTCGTCGCGATTTCATCACTCGATTTGAGGGAACTGCCATTTCCTTTACTTTTCGAGGGAATGCACTTCAACTAGGAAAGGAGTGACGTATTTATCCAGCCAACTCAAGTGATCTTTTTGTAAAGAATTGGAGCAAGCATTGGGTTCATTCCATCCATACCCTGTCAATTTTCTGGCGCAATATCGTGACATATCAAGCGCTAGTAAACGGAACTGGGGTCAAGCTTTTCAGAACGCAAAAACTAACTGGTGATGGTTGATCCCTCCTTCCCGTGACCATTGTTTGGCTCACCACCTCAGGTCTGGTGACAATAACAACTTCCCTCAAATTGGTCACCCACCAAAAATCGACAACCTGACTGCTTGCTGTGGCGAGTTAGAAGTTTTTGGATGAATCAATTTCCTACATAAACAAGAAAACATGTGGCTTTCACGAAATAATTCATCAAATATTCCCACTGTTAACAGCTAGAGAGCACTAATCTTGTTTATGTTCAGAATGTGATCAATTGGAGGAATGGTCTTATCAACGCAAAAGCCTGACCAGATCTTAGATGGAGAGGCGAAGGAGTGTTCCTTTGAAACGTGTATCACACGAGCAACCAATTTGGCGCAGGTCGCAGTTATATTTTTGACTTTGGCCCTCCTGTCTTTAGAGGCTTTAATTCCTTTCCCAAATAAATGTTATTTTCTCTCTACGTAGGTGGCAACGACGAGAGCAAGGGTGTGAAATAAAGCTGTAGTTCTCCACTAGTGCCGAATCTTCCTTCAACAACGCCAAAATAATAATCATCCTCATTTCCGAGCAGAGTGTTTTGATTTTGGTTACAAAAGCGCGCGTTGCGTAAAATCGTTCCACACGTAACCTTTGTCTCTTTACCTTTGCAACAAACACATACAATGTCGCTCTGTGCAATAATATGTAAGTTTTGGGCATGCTTCACCTACTAAGTACAAAACAAAGACCCTCTCTTGAGTTGTTAGAGGCACCCCTTATATTCTAGCGTCTTTTCTCCTTGGACTTGATCATATCCTTACTGCTCTGACATTAACTGGCCTTTCTTTTCTGTTGTAACCAAGGTCTCGTGCACTCTTAACTCTAATCTACAGTCTAGAGACATCCTGCTTGCTGCCGCGCGAGCCGAGAAAATGTTCCCTCTTTATCTTCACTGCGCTGGCCGCAAAACCCCTCCGCGCGGAGGTGTTTTCAGAAAAATCAGACACAGGGTCTCTAGTAATTACTGCATTTTAACTGTACGTGATTCTCGTAGATTATATTATGTCTGTTTCAAATCAGTCAAGCAGTTTTATGGCAACCATTGTCATTGTAATAGGCTGCACAATGCTACAAGGGTCAGAGATATACGGGTCAGATCGTCGGCAGTTCGGATTTAAAGATACATTCCTTCCGGTGTTAAACCACAACGTAAGGTATAAAATCCGCCCTGCTTTTACATGGGATGAGAGCATCCTTTCATGTGGACACATAACATTAAACTAAAGGTGGACTGTCAGTGACACCCATGTCAATCTGCTGAATTAATTACTTACAAAATAAAACACTCTGCACAGCAAACACTCAGGGTGTGGAATTTTGGTATATGTCCAAGTGGAGAGATGATCGTATCTCACGTAAAAACCTCGCTAGATCTCAGATGGTGAGCCGACATTTTTTTTCAAGGGAAAAAATGTGCCTTTAACTATACTAGATACATTCTTGTTCAAATCCGAAATCGTGCAACTTGTATGGCCACTGTCGCCAAAATAACAAGAAACAAGTCGCGTAAGGCGAAAATACTACATTTAGTCAAGCTGTGTAACTCACAGAAAGAAACTGAACGCACTGCATTTTTTAACAATGACCGTTGTCCGCCGCTCGTGCAAAACGCTGTGAAACTGACGAGCCTGTTTAGCGCGGTACTGGTTTCGCTGTGCTGCATAGCACGCTTTACTGCACCTCTCTTCGTTTGAACTTTCTGAGCGTGTTTTTAATCCAAACATATCATATCTACATGTTTTTGGAATCAGGAACCGACAAGGAATAAGATGGAATTGTTTTTAAATCGATTTCGGAAATTTAATATTAATCATAATTTTTATTTTTTTATTTTTCAGAGCTTGTTTTTAATCCGAATATAACATATTTATATGTTTTTGGAATCAGAAAATGGTGAAAAATAAGATGAACGTAGTTTTGGATCGTTTATAAAAATATAATTTTAATTGCAATTTTCAGATTTTTAATGACCAAAGTCATTAATTAATTTGTAAGCCTCCAAGCTGAAATGCAATACCAAAGTCCGGCCTTCGTCGAAGATTGCTTTGCCAAAATTTCAATCAATTTGATTGAAATATGAGGGTGTGACAGTGCCGCCTCAACTTTTACAAAAAGCCGGATATGACGTCATCAAAAACATTTATCGAAAAAATGAAAAAAATGTCTGGGGATATCATGCCCAGAAACTCTCATGTAAAATTTCATAAAGATCGGTCTAGTAGTTTACTCTGAATCGCTCTACACACACACACACGCACAGACAGACAGACAGACAGACAGACAGACAGACAGACAGACAGACAGACACACACACACACACACACACACACACACACACACACACACACACACACACACACACACACACACACATATAGACCACGACCCTCGTCTCGATTCCCCCTCTATGTTAAAACATTTAGTCAAAACTTGACTAAATGTAAAAAGCTTTGCGCTGCTATTTTAATCTGGGCGTCGCCAGTTAAGATTGAATCATTTTCTCAAAAAGCAACCGCCAGTGAAGATTGCGTCTGATAGTAAATGGTGATGTTAGATATCCGTGATCCCAAAATTGAGAGTAAACGTCAGACTCAAAAGAGGAGACTGCCAATTGTCCCTCCAATAAAAGTTATGATAGTGCTTGAAAACGATCGCGCGGAAAAAGTAAAGAAAGGGTTAGCTAGCGGAGAGGGAGAGAGAGTGTGTATTATTTCATAACTTAAAGCTACAGTGCTCCTCGTGAAAGCCATGACGTATACCACCGCTGATCTGTTGAGGCTTTTACATAGGATGAGAGCATCTTTCAGATTAAACGCAACAACATCGACAACAAATCACATTCATAAGTTTTACATGTTGTGCTCCTTTGGTGTATACTACATTCCATGGCTGTGTAGAACATGAATGTGAATAAATCACTGTTCAAATCAAAGTTAAACAGCCTGGCTGCTTCTTGCGCAGACTGGGAATGTTCATTTGTTTGTTTGTTTGCTTAACGCCCAGCCGACCACGAAGGGCCATATCAGGGCGGTGCTGCTTTGACATATAACGTGCGCCACACACAAGACAGAAGTCGCAGCACAGGCTTCATTGGGAATGTTCAGTTTAATGAATTTCGTAAATGAAACGTATATGTCAATCTGCTAAATCAACTCTGCATAATATTGCCACTCTGCCAGGAGGCACGCACATTCTATAGATTCGTCCTCTTCTACTTCTTCTTCTTCTTCTTTTTCAAAACGAAAACAGTTCCTTTATATTTGTTCTAACCTTATTCCATTAGGTTTATGCACTCTTCATTCTAAAATCAGCATTTTAATTAGGCTAAATTGTTATCCGAAGTTAATTCTTTTTAGTTCCACGATCATTAATCTTCACCTTCAAAGACAAAGAAGGACATTCATTACTTCACTGAGTTTAACGACTTGTGGTAATTATTCAGTGCCGCTAAAAGCACACAAAGATAAGAGAAACAGAGGGAGGGAGAGGGGAGAGAGAGACAGAGAGACACAGAGAAAGACGGACAGACGGACGAACTCAGACACAGACTGAGAGCGATGCAGACAACGACAAAGACAAAGAAAAAGAGAGTACAGTGAGACAGAGAAAGACAAGAGAATGTGGGATAGGGCGAGGGAGTCAAAGACAGAGAGAGTCAGAGAGAGGCAAAGCGAGAAAGAGATCACAGATAGAGAATGACACAAAGTGAGACACAGAGAGAGCTAGACTGAGAGACTGAGAGAGCGAGGGACAGAGAGAGAGAGAGAGACAGAGAGCTCCCCCCTCACCTCTAACCTATTTGTACTAGGTTGTGTACAACGTTGTTCACATCAATAATATTTGAGGAACGAACGCTTTTGTCAATAAAAATATTTCAGTTTACATTTTGCCAAATATAGTTTTTGT
>NC_090256.1:52057541-52080041 GCF_037325665.1 Littorina saxatilis | reverse complement strand
GAAGAATTGAAATTTACTGAAAATAGGTGACCTTGGACTGGCCTACCACTCTATGCCGATCATGGAAGAACGTGCGAAGAATTTTACTCATGAAAAGATTGGAAATAATGGTATACCGACCCAAAAAACAGACGGTTTATTAAACCCTTTTTTAATTTAGTGGTTGTTGGTTTGTTTGTTATTGTTGGGTGGTTTTTTTTCTAGGGGATTCCGGACTGGACTGGACTGGGTGGCCGAGTGGTAACGCACTTGCGCTCGGAATCGAGAGGTTGCGTGTTCGACCCTGGGTCGGGCCGCTATTTTCTCCCCCCTTTCCTAACCTAGATGGTGGGTTCAAGTGCTAGTCTTTCGGATGAGACGAAAAACCGAGGTCCCTTCGTGTACACTATATTGGGGTGTGCACGTTAAAGATCCCACGATTGACAAAAGGGTCTTTCCTGGCAAAATTGTATAGGCATAGATAAAAAAAATGTCCATCAAATACCCGTGTGACTTGGAATAAAGGCCGCGAAAGGTGAACATTCGCCTAACAGGCTTGAGGTTTGCTGGTCGATGTGAATGCGTGATATATTGTGTAAAAAAATTCCATCTCACACGGCATAAAAGCGCTTTGAACTTCGGATAAGGCGCTATATAAATAAAGAGAATTATTATTATTATTATTATTATTATTATAATAGGGGAAGTGGGTGGTCTTTTGTCTGTACCTGGATGTTGCTGAGTTAGCGCGTTCGTGTCTCTTTGTCCCCTTGTCTGTCCCACTTGTGTTACATAATGCTCATTCACTTTGTTGCAGATAGAAGCGTTGCAGAGACGATTTCATAATTGGCGCTTGGGAATGTCCTTTAAGGTGACAACGCATGGAAGATGCATGTGCACATCTTCATCAAATCTGAACATGTTATGTTTTACCCGCATCTCAGCGTTGGCCGCTTAGCGAGAACTCGTAATAAGCAGTCTTGACCCACGCTATTACTGGTAATAAACAAATTTAAGAAAAACAACCTCTGTCGTGTGTTTTGTGAAATAGTTGTTTTTGGACGGGGACCACGTGTCACGGGGGATAACCGGTCAAAGGCCGAACAGAAGCCGAAGGCCGCTCTTGACACGTATGAAGGCAAGTTTTGTCTGTTTTCTAGGTATTGTTTGATTTATGTCGGGATTTAAGGTAAGCTACTGATTCAGCGATGACTAAATTTGTTTCTCGATGCATAAAAAGTCAGGGAGCGATTGATATTTGCCCGTAAATAGCCTTCAAAGCTGAAAATGTCCGCGATCGAGCACCAGAAATGGCTGTTCGATGGGTTTTGCAAGTAGAAATGTGCTTTATTTCACCAAATCAGCTCGTATTTGGTGTGGGTACGGGATTCTAGAGGACGAAGGAGTCATAAGAGGTGCAAAGAAGTGCTATTTGGGAGTAGAATAAATCTTCCGAGACAGTAGACAAGAGAAGGTCATATTTGAGAGAAGCGCGTAGGCCGATTGTCTTTCCGACAAGCGAATGATACAGCAGATTAATCATTCGTTTTGACCAGAAACCTAGTCTCTAGTTTTTATGAATGAGTTTTTTAATTAAAACAATCACGAGAACTCTCTCGCTTAGCCTAATGGCTGTTCGATGGGTTTCGCAAGTAGAAATGTGCTTTATTTCACCAAATCAGCTCGTATTTGACATCGGTTTGGTATATATATATATTTTCTAATCCTACCGCGAACTGGATAGCAGACGCGGCACGACTGTTGCACCAAACTTTGAAGTAATCCCACACTTTGAAGTAAACCCATTTTTTACTTCAAAGTGTGGGGGGATCTTCCCACACTTTGAAGTAAACTCAGTTTAGAAATATTGTTGAAAACTGACCGTCGGATTGCAGTCTTGTCGATGCAGCCGAAATCTGGAAGGGGAACTACTCGTGTCGCTAGACAAAGTATGAGAGTTACTTTTCCTTGGAATCTTGCTAGCATTGTGCACGGCAGATCTGAATTCAGAAAACAACCAAACTCATGGTTTTTATATTGAGATTCATGTGTTCAAGCCTGTAGTTGCTGGTTTAAATGCGGTATGGTTGTATTGTTTGCTCCAGAAATGTATATTTTGTACATTAGAGTGTTCTGAACTTTTGAGTCGCAAAAAGTAGATCCACAATGTGTACAGTCTCTACCCATGAGCTATCGAGGATTCAGGCCGTTGTTGGGTAAGTGATTTTGGTTGTTGGGTAAGTTACCGAAAATTATTCCCCCCTCTGCTTCTTTCTCTCTGTAAACTTGTAGGGCTAGTTATTTTTCGGTAACTTAGAATCGACAGAAAAAGCAGAACAACAAAGAATGTCAGTGGAACGCAAGAAAAATACAGTTGTATCCAAATCAGTCAGTTTTATTCATCTATCTTGTCTAACTAAGACACTATAGCATGCAGCAGGGTTAGTGTGCCATTTTTTTCAGAAGCCATAAAGGCTCTCTCTCTCTCTCTCTCTCTCTCTCTCTCTCTCTCTCTCTCTCTCACTCTCTCTCTCTCTCTCTCTCTCCCCCCCCCCCCCCCCCCACCTCTCTCTCTTTCTCTCCCCCCCCTCTCTCTCCCCCTCTACCCCGCCTCTCTCTCTCTCCCCTCTCCCCCCTCTCTCTCTCTCTCTCTCTCTCTCTCTCTCTCTCTCTCTCTCTCTCTCTCTCTCTCTTTCTCTGTGCTAAAGGAGCTCTTCGGGTCCGCTGGCACTAAATTAGGCTAATGATATGGCGTCCACTGTGTGTGTAGAGACGACCCAAGAAGATAGCACCGTCTTTAATCTCTTTTAGCCGTCAGTCGCAATATTTGCTGCGAGGATGATTATCGTGTTATTAACCCACCAAGCCATTGTGCTTGGGGACATAAAACAATGATTTGTCGCGGCACAGTCTGGACTGAACACTTTGCTTGTTTACTCTCCGAAGACAGTCGATCTGTTTGTCTTGCGGACGAGATAATGGCTGACATTTTCAGCTCACACAAAAGCGAGATCAGACCTTGTATCTCAAACATACACAAATCACCGGACAAGAGTGTGTTGAGCGAAAAGGGTGTGTGTTATATTAAGAAATGTAGACGTTGTAGCCCCTTGTATATTCCAGCTGTAAGTCCATTGTTTTCCACACGATCATACCTTGCATCTTCAACATACGCAAATGACTGAAGAAGGGTTCGTTGAGGCAAAACAGTGCATGTTATAATACAGAGCAGAAGCTGTTACCCCATTTTAACGCACAACAAGACCATAAAAATATCCCCAGCCTACACAAATCACTGAATAAAAAGTTCGTTCAGGAAAAAGGGCATATGTTCTCATAGAATAACGAAGCTGTAACACTCCTTTCGCGGAAGTGAGACGACACATGATATTTTGTCAGCATACATGAGTTACGAGCCATCTCAAGAACAGCTAAAAAGGATATAAATGAGTATCAAGTGCCACCCACTCATTTTCCTCTTCATGGAAAGAAAAGAGGATCAAAACGTGTGTTGTGGTAGTGAGGTGCGGGTCAGGGTAAACCTTTCACTTGTAGGAAACACGGTCAAACACACTCAGAGACTAGACTTGTCAACACGAAGACACCCTCGAGGCGATTATCAGACTTTCTTGGCAAATGGGAGGAAACTAGTGGTGTAATTCTGCACGAGAAAGTGCCCAATCGGTCGGTATCACCACAAATAGGATGAGGTATAGCTCTCGCAAAACAAAACAAGTCGCGTGAAGCGATATAAAAACAGTTTGTCAGTCGTTTTCAAACTTTCAAGATCAATACCAGAAGCCAGGTATCACCGAGACTACCTTCAGATAGTCTCGGCTAATCATACCCGAAGACCGAGGCGGGTCACGCTCGTCTCGGCGAAGGATGCGACTGTAGTACTTACTGAACCTATTTTCTTTCATTCTGAGCACATTTTTAGAGTAAACATGACATATCTATATATTTTTGAATTCAGGAGAAGATGAAGAATACAATTCAATCCTTCTTTAATCTGTTTCTGAAATTTGGTTTTAATGACAATTTTAATGAGCAAACAAATTAACTCATGTTCAAGCTTCCAAGCTGAAATTCAATCCCATAATCTGGACGTCGTCGAAGATTGCTTGACCAAAATGTCAATCAATTTGGTTTAAAAATAAGGGCGTGACAGTGCGGCCTCAACTTTTACTAAAAGCCGGATATGACGTCATCAAAGATATTTATCGAAAAAATGAAGAAAAAAACATCCGGGGATATCATAGCCAGGAACTCTCATGTCAAGTTTGATAAAGATCGGTCCAGTAGTTTTCTCGGAATCGTTCTACACGCACACACGTACACACACACACACACACACACACACACACACACACACACACACACACACACACTCACACATACACACACACACACACACACACACACACACACACACACACACACACACACACACACACACACACACTGACATGCCAACCCGCTACCCGTACCGTACTCTGAATGTGTTTCTATACCTACGTCTGTCGTCTTTTCTGCTTTGGCAGGTCGTCATCACGAATAGCTCCTACTGAAAAGCACGGCCACTACAAGGCACAGTCCTTACCCTCTAAGCAATTCTGTGGGTGCTGTGTTTGTTTTTGGCTCACGTAAGTGTAGCCTATGCGATGCTAACTTGTGTCTGTCTGTGCGTGCGTGCGTGCGTGCGTGCGTGCGTGCGTGCGTGCGTGCGTGCGTATGTATGTATGTCTGTGGTAGAAACTTTAACATTTGACTGAACACCGAAATACTAATTTTACGGGGTTATTATTCAAGCAAAATTATCAACATTTCGTCAGCACGTTAAAGTGTGTATCCAAAGAAAACGGGCGGTGGGGGTGTTTTTTGGGGGGGGGGGGTAAAAGCACCTGACTGGTTTGTGTCGTGTGTGGTATGTAGACCAGGTCAGGGGTCAAGGTTAGGTCAGATCGCGTGAAGGATTGTGGTATAGATACAGTTATCACCGAGCTGCAGTTCGCCGATTCGTAGAAGACGATTTCACATTGTTCGGTTTCGTAGCTCCAGAAAAATAGATAAAGAAGATACCAAAGGAGATTTCCTACAGGTTAATCTGCACAGCGTGTTTCCAGTGTCTGCGCGAGGAAGCGCTGTCGAAAGCGCAGTGTCGATCTGGCCATCTGGCAGTCGTGTCCCCGTAAGTAGGCTACAGACAGACAGATCTAGATCTAGTGTCTCGCACTCTTGCACCGTGTCACCTATGCTTACTGTGTGTGTGTGTGTATGTGTGACGGAGTGATTGAGTTTGTGCAGAGAACAGTATCTCTGGTTTGTGTTACTGTTTGTCGATTTCTTACGTGAGCCTTGAAGGCTTCGCCTCTTGTTTCGTTTTCATTATTGCAGTGTCCCATTGCTGGTAACTTCTGGGTACTTCTGTTGGTCTTGTTTTTTTCTCACCTTTTTTCATTTTCATTACTTTACAAAACGTAGTGCCCCATCGCTGGGAATTGAGTTCGGGACGCTTCCTTCCAGTGGAATGCTAGCAGGAATAGAGGCGCACTACCCAGGTGTATGCGTGTTTAAGGTGTAATCAGCCACCTAGTACCTGCACTTTTGGCACAATCGCCGAGGTCTTGTACGTGCCAAAGTGGCGTCACGGGCGAGGGACATGGAACACGTCCCTGTGTCTGCACTCGGGCCCGTGTTCGTCCCGGCCCGGATTCGAACCTGCGACCCGCTGATCACAAGTACGGTGCTCTACCAACTGAGCTACCGGGCATCCACTCACTATCTCAGATCTGGCCAGGCCTTTACATGGGATAATGGTATATATATCGCTTGGACGCATTCCATAAATAAACAGTATGAAAGCTTCCTGTGGAGAATGGGATTGTATCTGCCGCAAGGGTCAATCTGAGAAATGAATGCATTAAAAATGTCCAACTCTGTACAAGAAGCAGTGTGGACGTTGCCTGTTGGTACTCGTGTGCGTACAAGTGAAAAGATGGTCTAATTCCGTGCAAAAGCCCTGCCGGACCTGAGATAGAGAGTGGATGCCCGGTAGCTCAGTTGGTAGAGGTGTGTGCCTTTAAAGAAGAACTTCCTGCTCTTTCAGTGCTTGCAGTGAGCGACCGTGCACGTACATGTCAAATACACAGAGAACTGAGAAACTGTCAGAGGGCGGGGGGGGGGGGGGGGGGGGGGGGGATTCTTTTGAGAGAGGGTATAGAAACGGAGCAACCGTCATAGGTCGGACGTTTCTGTTGAGAGAGGGTATAGAAACGAAGCAACCGTCACATAGGTCGGACGTTTCTGTTGAGAGAGGGTATAGAAACGAAGCAACCGTCATAGGTCGGACGTTTCATTTGAGAGAGGGTATAGAAACGGAACAACCGTCACATAGGTAGGACGTTTCTGTTGAGAGAGGGTATAGAAACAGAGAAAACTGTGAGAGATCGGATGTTTCTTTTGAGAATGGGTATAGAAACGAAGCAACCGTCATAGATCGGACGTTTCTTTTGAGAGAGGGTATAGAAACGGAACAACCGTCAGAGGTCGGACGTTTCTTTTGAGAGAGGGTATAGAAACAGAGAAAACTGTGAGAGATCGGATGTTTCTTTTGAGAATGGGTATAGAAACGAAGCAACCGTCATAGATCGGACGTTTCTTTTGAGAGAGGGTATAGAAACGGAACAACCGTCAGAGGTCGGACGTTTCTTTTGAGAGAGGGTATAGAAACGGAACAACCGTCAGAGGTCGGACGTTTCTTTTGAGAGAGGGTATAGAAACGGAACAACCGTCATAGATCGGACGTTTCTTTTGAGAGAGGGTATAGAAACGGAACAACCGTCAGAGGTCGGACGTTTCTTTTGAGAAAAGGTATAAATCCGGAGCAACCGTCAGAGGTCGGATGTTTCTTTTGAAAGAGGGTATAGAAACAGACAAAACTGTGAGAGATCGGATGTTTCTTTTGAGAATGGGTATAGGAACGAAGCAACCGTCATAGATCGGACGTTTCTTTTGAGAGAGGGTATAGAAACGGAACAACCGTCAGAGGTCGGACGTTTCTTTTGAGAGAAGGTATAAATCCGGAGCAACCGTCAGAGGTCGGACGTTTCTTTTGAGAATGGGCATAGAAACGGAGCAACCGTCATAGGTCGGACCTTTCTTTTGAGAGAGGGTATAGAAACGGAACAACCGTCATAGGTCGGACGTTTCTTTTAAGAGAGGGTATAGAAACGGAACAACCGTCATAGGTCGGACGTTTCTTTTGAGAGAGGGTATAGAAACGGAACAACCGTCATAGGTCGGACGTTTCTTTTGAGAGAGGGTATAGAAACGGAGCAACCGTCAGAGGTCGCATGTTTCTTTTGAGAGAAGGTATAAATCCAGAGCAACCGTCATAGGTCGGACGTTTCTTTTGAGAGAGGATATAGAAACGGAGCAACTGTAAGAGGGTGAATGTTTCTTTTGGGGTAGGGTATAGAAGATGTGGTCTGGCCTAGCTAATCGGCGTTTAGAAGGGAGCAGACGAGAGTATTAGAGTTGTAACGCCTCGAGTCAGTTAAAGCTGGAGGGAACCCCATTTTGCACGTCTGTCGCCCATTCTGATAATCATCGCTCCACGGCTATCGCCAGTTGTCTCTCTGACCGGACGCTAAAGTCCTACGCGAATCTATCAAAACAAGAATACAGAGTTAGCTCCCATATGTTGTTCGCGAGCAGTGTTCGCGAGACGAAAATGATTGCAGATTGGCCGACTTCGACAGTGATCTCCGTTCTGTTCTTCACAGTTGTGATAAAGACATCGTTCTAAGGTCAAAACAAGTCGAAATTTTGGGACTGCTGCCGGAAGGAGACCGTAATATATGGTTGCATCACTGTCAACTGGTTACAGAAAAAATCGTCTGCTCCAGCGAGCGCCGAAACCTAACGGTTGATTATCACGTGACACTTTTGTCGTATTTAGAGTTGTTTGCACAGTAAATACGGCCGCGAAAAATAGCTCGCTTGAAATTAAACTGTCTTACATATCAATTCCTTTGTAATTGGGCGGGGATATAGCTCAGTTGGTAGCGCGCTGGATTTGTATTCAGTTGGCCGCTGTCAGCGTGAGCTCGATCCCAGGTTCGGCGGAAATTTATTTCACAGAGTCAACTTTGTGTGCAGACTCTCTTCGGTGTCCGAACCTCCCCCCGTGTACACTACATTGGGTGTGCACGTTAAAGATCCCACGATTGACAAAAAGGTCTTTCCTGGCAAAATTGCTTAGGCACAGTTAATAATTGTCTACCTATACCCGTGTGACTTGGAATAATAGGCCGTGAAAGGTAAATATGCGCCGAAATGGCTGCAATCTACTGGCCGTATAAAATTTCATCTCACACGGCATCACTGCAGAGCGCCTAGAACTGTACCCACGGAATATGCGCGATATAAGACTCATTGATTGATTGATTAATTTAAAAATTACACAACACTATGAAAAATCATTATCGACGATCGCGAATCTGCTTATATCCATAACACATTACGAAAAGATCTAAATATGTAAAAAATCGATTTCCTCTCCAGACAAGGAAAACCAAGGCATCCTGTCAGGGATAGAATGAGACCCGAAGGGAAGTAACTCATTTTTGACCTGAGTTCAGGATGGTCTGTCGCCTTCTTCTCCATACTGGCCAGCAAGTCGACAGCTGGTGGCTAAACATTGACGGTGGCGATGGGGGTTATGATGAGGGGTGGGGGGAGGGGAAGCGCGGTCTGAGCTCGAGGGAGAGTTGGAGGGCCTGGATGGGGGTGAGTAAGGGCAGCACAGTAAGTGACAAAAAGTGTTGTTTTGTTGTTGAAGTTTTTATGTTTACGAAGAACACTACGATACTATATAAGTGATTTATCGCTGATATGTGTAATTCCGAAGTGCTGAAATCCTGGAAATGGCAGATAGTGAAACAAAAAAGTGTTGTTTTTTTCGTTGTTTTTTTCTTCTTGATTACGAAGAACACTAAGATACGTCCTATTAGTGATTTATCGCTGAAATGTGTAATTTCCAAGTGCTGAGTTGACGGGGGCTGATAGATGGAGCTGTGGGAAAGGGTTGCTTTGGTGCAATCGTACAACGGCATACCAGTTCCAAAGAAAAAATGGCACATAACGCAATTATATACATGTAATAGATGATTCTCATTGACGATTACAACGAAGCATTGGAATGTTGTTGGTGTGGGTGATGTTGGGGGTGGGGGTGGGGGTGGCGACGGGGGTGGGGGTGGCGACGGGGGTATCGTTTGGCACTGATATCATAGTGTATTAATTAACAACAAAAGTGAAAATTACAAAGCACACTCATGTGTACACTTAATCACACTAAATTACACTCAGACAAAAAGATGTTGATGTGGGTGGGGGAGGATGAACTGGAGTAGTGGCAAGGCTGTGGTGATGATAATTATGATGGCATATTGTTGCCAAAAAGTGAAAACTACACAGATCATTTAAATATATGAGATGTACATTGCTACTTGCAGTCATAACATGCTGATATAACGGTGTCGTGAGTAGGGGAGGCCGGGGGGGGGGGGGGGGGTAATAGAAGAGGTACGTGCTTACACTTTCTTTCTTTATTTGGTGTTTAACGTCGCCGTTTTCAACCGTTCAAAGTTATATCGCGACGGAGTGCACGGTCCTGATATGTCAGCATACCAGCTCTCTCTCTCTCTCTCTCTCTCTCTCTCTCTCTCTCTCTCTCTCTCTCTCTCTCTCTCTCTCTCAGTCTCTGTCTCTCTCTCTCTCTCAGTCTCTGTCTCTCTCTCTCTCAGTCTCTCTCTCTCTCTCGCTCTCTGTCTCTGTCTCTCTCTCTCTCTCTCTCTCTCTTTCTGTCTCTGTCTCTCTGCTCTGTCTCTCTGTCTCTGTCTCTGTCTCTCTCTCTCTCTCTCTCTCTCTCTCTCTCTCTCTCCCCCTTACTCTCTACGTCCCTCTCTCCCAGATGCCTTAGATGTCAGGTAGGTGGCCCCAGTGCCGCACCTGTTTTGCTACAAGTGTTGTGCAGCACAATTTCACACGTTTCCAATGTTTTAAGACACGACAAAGAGGTAGTGAAAACCTGGATTAACACTTGTTAAACGACTGCGCCATGCCGGCGCCGACTGTTTTTCCTTTTGGTCTACTTTTCATTCTTATCTGCGTCACATGGTTACGCGGAAAGGTCAAACAAACAAAATAGAAACAAGAGGGGCCACAGCGGTCTACATCACAGTATGCACGAAAACATATTCGTGGCGTAACAGTTGACAGGCGATGGACAACGTGATTGGAACGAAACATGACACACAGGTCTGCAATTGCAAAGTACACCCTTCGCAGGTGATAAGCAGGCTGAGAGCTTACGCTTTCTACATAAAAGCGTGCACGAAAACATATTCATGGCGTAATACTTCACACATGATGAGCAGAACGATTCCAACCAAACATGACTTGAGCGACATAAACGCATGCAATAGCAGAGTACACAGTTCACAGGTGATTCCAACGAAACATGACATGGGCGACACTTAGGGCTTCATTCATTGGCAAATTCCACAGTTAACATATTGTGATAAGCAGACAGATTCCAACGAAACATGACATGGGCGACACTCAGGGCTTCATTGGCAAATTCAACCGTTAACATATGATAAGCAGACTGATTCCAACCAAACATGACATGGCCGACATGTAAGGCTGCAATGGCAAAGTCCAGACAGCATAGGGTTCCCGAAGGACGCCCTTTACGGGTAGCTTACAACTATGATGCGGAAGTCCGGAAATGGCAGAAGGGTCACGTTATGAGTGAATAATGGGATGATTTGGGAAAACTCCGCTCTGAAAAGTTGAGGTCTTTGTCGGAAAGCTTAAACATAACGACTTCCCATTTAAGGAGGGCGTGGTTGGTGTCTCTAGTTTACGAGGCGCTTTTACGAGCAAACTGCCGCAAATAATCGGCGTGCAAGCGGTTTTATTCGCAATATTTCACTTAGCATTTCAGAATTCAGCGTATTATTTTTGTGTTTGCTTCCTGTTATTTTAAAGTATACTGGAGGCACACAATTTGTGACCCTCCACCACGAAATGAGTCGCATGTCACCTCGCGCGGTTCTGCGCTAGGCTTAATATAAGTCCGGGGAGTGTCTGGTAACAGTGTGAGGGTCACATTAGTCACAGGCTTATAACTCAAACAGTTTTCGCTCTTTTCTAAAACGGTTTTCACCACTGGATAGAGCATAAACAACTCTTTAGGAAAATGTAAAAATATGAAAATCATGCAAAGGTGACATGCGACTCATTTCGTGGTGGAGGGTCACATTTATGAGCTATTGTTGGACGTTTTGTTCCATTTTTCGCCCTCTTACATATATCGTCTTTTCCTCTTCCTATATAAGTCGTGTCTTTGACTGTCTTTACTGTCGTTCTTCATACCATCGGTCAAACACACGGAAGCAAAAGACAACGAAATCTACATAGTGCCATAAACAACGAGAACAAACAAACTATTAAAAAACCTAGATCTTGCACCATGGAATGCATGCAATGCAGTTATGCAAACGAAAGGTGTAGGGATGTTCTTGTTGTTGTTACTCGCACACCTGAGGGTACCGTGGCGTGTCCAGGTGGCTGAACCTCCGGAGATGAGTTATGTGACACGGGCCAGGTAAGACACACATGCAGGTATGCATGCCCTAACGGCCCACATACGGCCCACATACAGCCCCACCCAGGAAGCCTTGGAAAACACTCTAGTGCCTGCCGATGTCATTTTATCTCTCTCTCTCTCTCTCTCTCTCTCTCTCTCTCTCTCTCTCTCTCTCTCTCTCTCTCTCTCTCTCTCTCTCTCTCTCTCTCTCTCTTTCTCTCTCTCTCTCTCTCTCTCTCTCTCTCTCTCTCTCTCTCTCTCTCTCTCTCTCTCTCTCTCTCTCTCTCTCTCTCTCTTAAACAGATTAAGAGACAAATGTATCCCATTTAAATACTATAAAAACCCAAGCACTTTTAGACTCAGCTTGCTCCTGGCTTCACCTCAAGAAACTGTTGTTAGAAATGTATCCCTGTATTTTTAGGGGAAGGGCTCCTAATGGACCGGCTCCTAATATGGACCACCTTCTGTTCTGACAAACTAACGGCGCTAGAGCGCTTAAAAAAAATGTATTCGCTGTATTCACCCTCTCTTGATAACTTGCACATGTCAAAACAGAAATCTCAAAACCGTTAGGCTTTTTCTCTTTTTACATTTAGTCAAGTTTTGAACGACTGAACATCCCACAATGCCAAAATGTGAAACACGTCGTTTTTCACCCTTTGGATCAACAGACCTTGGGAACACAGGAGAGCTTTTATGTAGAGGTTACATGCCGAGTCTCAGTGATTATTAAAAATAATGGTCGAAGTTAGCGGATCATGAAAAATGCGAGCTTCAGCGAGCTTTTTCATGACCGCGAACTGAGACCATTATTTTTAATAATCACTGAGACGAGGTGTGTAACCTCTTTATTCCTCCTTTCTTCAGTTATTCCAAAAAAACAGGAGTTTTTGTGCGAAAGTTTGATCGAATCCGAATCACTCAACCAGTCAACCTGCGCAGGCGATCGATTAATGCGCGGTTGTGTAGTTCCGTGCAAATCATTCCATTCTGTTAACACTTCTTTTCAGTTTCCCTGTTTTGGACTAAAATCAAGTACACAGATATGCTGTTATTCTGCTGTGGCGGTAAAGGCAGATATTGTGTGTTCTGTTTATGTTTTAGTATCGCTTAGTAAATGTTCTTTCGTCAAATGGGACTAGCAGACGAACTTTTGCACCCGTGTTCCAACGTTAATTACTGTATGAAGTTCAGTTTTCTTGGGAAAATAGTGTATGAAACCGCTTTATGTTGTTTAAATTGATGAGATGTGTGCATTTGGTTGCGTGTGATCTGTTTATAAAATGAAATATTGTTGAAAACTGACCGTCGGACTGCAGTCAGTGTTGTCGAAGAAACTGCGTTAAAAGAAGGGGAACTACTCTTGTCGCCAGAGTATGAGTTACTTGCCTTGGGAATTTGCTTGTGATGAACGGTTTGTGCACTGCAGATCTAGATTCAGAAAACAACCGAACTCATGGATTTTATATGGAGATTCATGTGTTCAGGCCTGTAGTTGTTAATTTAAATGCGGTATGTTTGTATTGTTTGCTCCAGAGATGTATACTTCGTACGTATATAGCGTTCGGAACTTTTCAGTCGCAAAAGTAGTACCGAAACAGAACAGCTTCTCAACCCATTGCACTATCGAGGATTCAGGCTGTTGCTGGCTCGTTATTTGTTTGGTTGCTGGGTCATTATCGAAAAATAACTAGCTCTACAAGTTTACAGAGGTAAAGAAGCAGAGGGGGGAATAATACGCAATATTCTCGGTCAAAAAACTTGATGAAGTTTTGGACCATATGCAGGACAGTAAGGCTGTTTGTTCCCTTTGTGTTATATTATTTGTGTTTACTATGTGTAAACGATTAGTCGGTCTGCCTATCAGTATCTCTATTCGCCAATCTACTGGTGTCTGTCTGTGTCGACAAATGGAAACGAAAGGACGCAACACGATGTTTGAGAGACGAGTACAGGTTACCCATTCAAAATAATGTCAGCAAGACTGCAACATTTGACATTTTAATACTTAAATCAGTAAATGCGTAACTCGACGTTAAAACACTTGCTATCACAATCAGTCTGTTTCGTTTGACATAATATATGTAACTTAGCTTTCATAAACGGTCTGTTTCGTTTGACACATACATATAACTTAGCTATCGTAATTATACAGGTTTTTTTGTTTGTTTGTTTGCTTAACGCCCAGCCGACCACGAAGGGCCATATCAGGGCGGTGCTGCTTTGACATTTAACGTGCGCCACACACAAGACAGAAGTCGCAGCACAGGCTTCATGTCTCACCCAGTCACATTATTCTGACACCGGACCAACCAGTCCTAGCACTAACCCCATAATGCCAGACGCCAGGCGGAGCAGCCACTAGATTGCTTTGCTCGGGTAATGAAAACAAAGACAACCACGCGTTTGATTTAAATTGTCTGTATGGGGTCCACCACGGGAGTCTAGTGTTGACTCTCCCCTTCTCAGTGTGACAGGCACCTTACACCCCGAGTGCATTTATCTCGCCACTTTTCCACTTCATATTTTGCCTTTCCCGTTCACCGGGTCAAGGTCGCCACTTCCGGCTGGCGCGGTGGGGGTGATTGGTGTTCACAGTTGGGTGTGTGAGTTTGTGTGTGCGTGTGTGTGTGTGTGTGTGTGTATGTATGTGTGTGTGTGTATGTGTGTGTGTCTATATATGTGTGTTGGGGGGGAATTGGTGGTTAGGTAAAGGTACGTTGAGGGGAGGTGGTAAGTATGTGTTTGTGTGCGTGTAGAGGGGTGGTGGTGGTGGTGAACAGGTACAGGATGGGGGACGGGTAAGGGGGGACTGTGTGCGTGCGTGCGTAAGTGTCTCTTGTGTCTGTGTCTGTATTATCATTTCATTATCTCCTGCGCTGAAAGTTTCGTGCACGCGATGAAAGGGACATAAACCTTACGGCCAAAGGAGCAGGGGAGTGCACCGGTGTTCTCACTGTTCTGTTTTCTTGCGTGTATTTTATGGCAAAAGGTGGGGCTGCCGCAAAGTTGTAGCATATAAACTTGGTGAATAATGGTTCACGCTTTCCTGTAAAGGGGACAAGATCTGTGACTGACAACAACCTTGGGCCTATGATTTTTGTGCATGTTTGCTGTCCTAAAAGTGATTTATTGTGTTTTGCAAGCTGTCATCACGGCTAACCCCATTCCATGTACCGGACATAGCCACAAGTTTTAACAAGGTGTAGGAAGTCAAGGCACTTCGCGCCTTACTTTCCCTCAGGGGAACATAATTATTGCGGTTAAGAGGAGTAACAAAAATAAAGTTCCTCTGTTTATTTTGATGCACCGGAGAAAAAAGTGATAAACCCACGCTCTTTAAATGTTACATTCTAATTTCACATCTCTCTCTCTCTCTCTCTCTCTCTCTCTCTCTCTCTCTCTCTCTCTCTCTCTCTCTCTCTCTCTCTCTCTCTCTCTCTCTCTCTCTCCTCCCTCCCCCAAGTCGTGAAGAAATTATGGCGAAAACGGATTAAGCATACAAATTTAATATGGAAATGGGGGAACGCCCTTTCACTTAGGCAAGAAGACAAATCTTCTGACAAATGACTGACAACATCATATAAAGATTTCATGCTGCCGGAACGTATCATTACGTGGTTTTTGGGGGGCCATCTTAGCAAACCGACATTCAAATCACATTTTAGGGAGACATACGCACGCACATAATAATGTCCTATTAGCACTTTTTGAATGTAATTAAAGGTTATTTCCTGCTTGTGCAAGCTATTATGAACACTAGCAACAAACCTTTAGCATTCCCACTCGACTAGGCTGCTGCTTGTTAGTGAGGAATTGTTTGTGTATTGGAGAATTTGTTTTTAAAAACAGGAAATGTAAGTTATTGGAACGTTTATTTCTTGACAAAACATGACATTCAAAAGTACATGGACCTTATTTTCTATATAGTGGGCAGACAGAAAATGATAATAGTGAGATAAATAATAATAATAATAATAATAAATAACTTTTCTATAGCGCGAGTCCCATCAATTGGCTCCAGGCGCTTTACAAATTCATTATGGAATAAACTAGCACAAATCAACAAGCATACAAAGCATACATTTAACTGAGACATAACACCAAGATCCCAAGCACTAAGCAAAACTTAGCGTACAATGTTAAAAGTACACACACACACACACACACACACACACACACACACACACACACACACGCACGCACGCGCACAAAGATACCATTGACAAATAGACCATAAAGCACATGCAGGGTAGAGAGTTCCAAAACAGAATAGAGTTGTGGAGAGTCTACTCAGGATAAGCAAAGGCTTTACGAAACAGGTATGTTAAATGTCGGAGTCGCCATTTCATTGTTGGACTTTTTTCTGAATGGATTTCGTAACTGACATTAATCTTAATCTTCGATATTGGCCTAGCAAAATAACTTGACTGAATGTAAAAACACAAACACCACGATGCACAAAAAGCAGCCGAGTAAATAGAAGGATGGTTCACACGGGAATTGAGGTATATTCCTATATATGCCTTTCTTCGGAAAATATGCCCAAACAAAAGATTTGAGCTTTATGTTACACGTTGTCCGGGGAAGAATATTAATCAAGCGGAATGTAATTGGGAGTGATATTTGAAATGGCGTCGAACAGTTTCTATAACTCAAGAATAAAAAGTTACTGTTTACATGCATACAATATTGAATATTTAAATGTCGGGGTCAACGGTACCCTTTGTTGGAAAATTATTTGGAAGAATTTCATTAAGATGTGTTTCTAAACATATAAGTAGTCAACAAAATATAACCAGGTTATTGCACTAGTCCCACAACAATCTCATCAACACGTGAAATGCAACGTTCATCTCATTGAAACAGACACAGGATGACAGATGTGTGTGATATATGCATTCTCGCTTGTCTCATCCAATTAGACGATAGGTTCAGGTTCACATGATTAAATTTAATGTCGTAGTCTGCTGAGAGCACTGACCTTGTGCACAAATAATAAAGGAGGTCAATTTGAGTAATCGGAGGTGTCCGGAAAGGGTCTGTTTGTATCTCTACCTACCCCCCGACTTGCTTCAACACTAAATGTCTTCTCTCTCTCTCTCTCTCTCTCTCTCTCTCTCTCTCTCTCTCTCTCTCTCTCTCTCTCTCTCTCTCTCTCTCTCTCTCTCTCTCTCTCTCTCTCGCTGAGTTATGTTTACAACTAGAGCAGTTATGATTAACAGAGTACTTCTGTCCATCTTACTTTCCTTTTTCTGTTCTTTCTTTCTTTCTTTTTTCCCTTCCTTTCTTTCTTTTGCAACTTATTTTTAGGTTAGATTTTAAAATCGAAATGGAACAATCGCTGTGAAAAGTTTGCTTTCCTCTGTCCTTCTTTCATTCCTGTTGTCTTTGCTCTGTTCATTACACGACTCGTTTGACTGACATGAGTGTTACGAGCAGGGGACATGACATTTTATACATATTTTCACGTGCAAACTCTCGTCATCGCGACCTTTGCACTCTGACCTCGAACGTCAAGCGCCTGTCATTGAATGCAAACTTTTAAATTGGCGTCATGGCGAAGTGTTTTCATTTCCCCTGTCACATGAGTTGTGGTTTGTGGTTTGGCTCGTTAGCTCATGATATGAACTGGATTCGGTGGACGAGAGAGAAAAAGAAAGAGAGATGGTGGGAAGGAGAGAGACAGACGGTGACACAGAGAGAGAGAGAAAGAGAGAGAGAGAGTGAGTGAGGGAGACAGACAGAGAGATACAATGAAAGCAATAATGTGGGACTGGGGGTAGTGTGTGGGTGTGTGTGTGTGTGTGTCTGTGTGTGTGTGTGCGTGCGTGCGTGCGTGCGAGCGAGCCAGCGTGCGTGCGTGCGTGTCTTTCTGTTTGTGCATGTGTGAATCTGTGTGTTTGTGTATGAGAGAGAGAGAGAGAGAGAGAGAGAGAGAGAGAGAGAGAGAGAGAGAGAGAGAGAGAGAGAGAGATAATGTCTGTCTGTCTGAAATGTTTTCACTTTAGATGTCAAATGAGATGATGCTTGTCAAATCATGCGCTGGGTTAGAGGGAGGAGGTAAGATGAGGGGGTTGTAAATGCGTGCGTGTCTGTGTACAAGTGTGCATGCAAGCGTACGTGCGAGCATTTGCGTGTGTGCGTGTCACAGTTTTGTCTCACTGTCACGTGCTTTTATTTCCCATGTCACATGGGTGTGGGTGTGTGTGTGAGAGAGAGAGATAGTGCGTGCGTGTGCGTGCGCGTGCGTGCGTTCGCGCGTGCGTGCGCGCGTGCGTGCATGCGTGCATGCGTGCGTGCCTGAGTGCGAGTATGCTCTGGGCGCAGCACAAACGAAATCGAGCGGTATGAGATTACGAGTACTAGTAAACCTTTGGGAGCCCACAACATCTGCTTCTTCCAACAGTAAAACGGGCAAAAGTGGCCTGGTTTGGACACATTACTCGGTACATTGCCCATCGCCATCACACGCTCCACCACAACCGTGCTTCAAGGAACTTGGCAAGGAAGACGCAGAGAAAGAACTGGATGACCAGTGGGAAACAGTTTGCATGCATCACGCTGGCTAAACTCCGGAATCAGCACACAAAAGAGTGCAATTAAAAACGGTTCCATCAGCTCTCTCCCGTTTGCTACCAAACTCGACACCTCCCCACCCCCAAAGACCCTTCCTGTCGTGGACAGGAACTGAATTAAACTGGACCCTACGTGTGTACGTGTGTTGCTGCGTGCGTTTGTTCCCGTGCGTGCTTGTGTGCGTGTATGTGTGTGTGTGTGTGTGTGTGTGTGTGTGTGTGTGTGTGTGTACTTTTACGTGCGTAGTACCTGCATGGGTGCTTGCGTGTGCGTGCGTGCGTGTTTGCGTGCGTGTGCGTGTGTGTTTGTGCGTAAATAATGAATTACATGTAATCTAAATATTAATATTCTATTCGTATCTTTTTGTATCCCCACTTTTACACATACAGACGTGATTTACTCAGCTGTACCGCGGGTTTGTTTATACTAACGAGCAAACACAAGCCTCGTTTAATTGTTTACCCGAAAGGATTGTCATGTGTACAATTAAAAGTTGAACTTTCCTTCAACCAAGAAAACTAACAAGCGTTCAAATAATCACACCAAACTCCAGGCCACGAGACAATGAAATGATTCTCATGGACGCTTTCAAATGCTTGTTTTTTCAGATAAAAGCAGTGAAAATTTGGCGAGGTGTTTCGAGTTTCAATGATTTTGATAAATAACATTTCTACGTATAACGAGTTTCGCTCAGTAGAAAGTATTACAAAAAAAACCTGTGTGATGCGGGAGATAAGGATCAGTGAATAACGAACTTCTCGAAGCACAGTAAATCAAAATAAAAATGTACGCTAGAAAATACGGTTGTAGCACGCTAGCAACGTTCGAAATTGTTGAATGAGATTTTTCTTGTATGTACTATGACCCAAACTTGACAGGTGTCTAACAATGCAGCCCGTGCAAACACTAACTAATCCCTCACTTTCCCCATCAGTTATCCCAGCGTCGTCCCAGTAAATGACGACGATAGTGTGGAGACTGTACGTGTTTACTGTCTGTGTGACTGTGTATTATCACATTTATCTGGTTCGTAATTGTCAATTGTACCTATGAGTCTTTGTGTGAAACCTGCTTCAATGCGTCCCTTTGTCTGTCTGTCACGTCTCTGTCTGTGTGTCTGTATGCACGAATTTCCGTCTGTGTGTCTGACTTTCTATCTGTCTCGCTGCCTCACACTCTTTTTGTTTGCTTGTCTGTCTGTCCAATGTACCACTTGCTCGCTCGGTGTTTGCCCGTGGCGTGTATCTGTCTGTCTGTCCAATGTACCACTTGCTCGCTCGGTGTTTGCCCGTGGCGTGTATCTGTCTGTCTGTCCAATGTACCACTTGCTCGCTCGGTGTTTGCCCGTGGCGTGTATCTGTCTGTCTGTCCAATGTACCACTTGCTCGCTCGGTGTTTGCCCGTGGCGTGTATCTGTCTGTCTGTCCAATGTACCACTTGCTCGCTCGGTGTTTGCCCGTGGCGTGTATCTGTCTGTCTGTCCAATGTACCACTTGCTCGCTCGGTGTTTGCCCGTGGCGTGTATCTGTCTGTCTGTCCAATGTACCACTTGCTCGCTCGGTGTTTGCCCGTGGCGTGTATCTGTCTGTCTGTCCAATGTACCACTTGCTCGCTCGGTGTTTGCCCGTGGCGTGTATCTGTCTGTCTGTCTAACTGTTTACCTGTTAGTGTTTGTGTCTGTCTGTGTGTATGTGTTTGTCTGTCTGTCTGATTGTCTGTTTGCCGCTTGCCTGTCAGTTTATCTGCCTGCCTGCCTGCCGGCCTGACAACATATTATTTCAATTTCGTTACGGTATAGGAAAAGTAATGACACCTTTTTAACATATTTTTCAATAAGAATAATGAGTTAAAGATTAAATGGCACATGTTTTGTTATGGGCATGCATGTCCACAAAAAAAGAGAGGGAAAGACTTGTCATCAAAACGGGACACGAAGAAATTATGAGACGCCGTCTGGATAACAGCTTCTGTCAGCGAGGGGAGACAACACCGGTAACAATAGTTGTCCTCTGCCTTGGGGGCAAACAAGATTAAGACTCATCATATGCGCTCTTTTGTTGATGATATTCCTCTCACAAAATACAGATTATCTTTTTGTCTTCCACCCCCCTTCCCCCCTTTACCCTATTTTGACCTCAGGTCAAATGACGCAGGTCACAAGAGGGCAAAGGTACCAACCTACAACAACTCTGCCCTTGTTTTCTCCATGTTGCGCCCGCCATTTCAAAGGGCAGTCACTTGCATGTCTGTCACATGAATGACGTCCCTTTGAGGAGGTGCTCGTGTCTTTCGTGACAGGTATGCTGCGTTCCTGGTACTAATCATGTCTGTTGACTGGGTCTTTCTCATCGCAAACGTGACCTGAGCAAGTTTGTCTATATAAATGCGAACAACTACGCACTCAAGAAACATGCATGGACGCATGAGAGACATAGAAACAATCAGACAGAGAGACGAACATATGCATACAAAAGCCAAAAACAGACATAATATATAAAACATCAGAAGTTGACCCTCCTCGGACGGGACCGAGTTTCGAAAGAGAATTTGCTACCCCGAGGGGAAGATAGTATCAACAGAGGAAACTAGTCCAGATCGAGGAGATAATATAATCTATATGTAGAGGTTACATGCCGAGTCTCAGTGATTATCAAAAATAATGGTCGAAGTTAGCGGATCATGAAAAATGCGAGCTTTAGCGAGCTTTTTCATGACCGCGAACTGAGACCATTATTATTGATAATCACTGAGACGAGGTATGTAACCTCTTTATTCCTCCTTTTGTTAAGTTATTCAAAGAAAAGAGGAGTTTTTTTGCGAAAGTTTGATCGAATCCTATTCACTCAACCAGTCAACCTGCGCAGGCGATCGATTAATGCGCGGTTGTATAGTTCCGTGCAAATCATTCCATTCTGTTAACACTTCTTGTCAGTTTTCCTATTTTGGACTAAAATCAAGTACACAGATATGCTGTTATTCTGCTGTGGCGGCAAAGGCAGATATTGTGTGTTCTGTATATGTTTTGGTATCGCTTAGGATAATGTTCTTTCGTCAAATGGGACTAGCAGACGAACTTTTGCACCCGTGTTCCAACGTTAAAAACTGTATGAAGTTCAGTTTTCTGGGGAAAATAGTGTATGAAACCGCTTTATGTTGTTTAAATTGATGAGATGTGTGCATTTGGTTGCGTGTGATCTGTTTATTAAATGAAATATTGTTGAAAACTGACCGTCGGATTGCAGTCTGTTGTCGAAGAAACTGAGTGAAAAGAAGGGGAACTACTCTTGTCGCTAGACAAAGTATGAGTTACTTTCCTTGGGAAATTGCTTGTGATGAACGTTTGAGCACGGCATATCTAGATTCAGAAAACAACCGCACTCATGGATTTTATATGGAGATTCATGTGTTCAGGCCTGTAGTTGTTAATTTAAATGCGGTATGTTTGTATTGTTTGCTCCAGAGATGTATACTTCGTACATTAGAGCGTTCGGAACTTTTCAGTCGCAAAAAGTAGTACCGAAACAGAACAACTTCTCAACCCATTGCACTATCGAGGATTCAGGCTGTTGCTGGGTCGTTATTTGTTTGGTTGCTGGGTCATTATCGAAAAATAACTAGCTCTACAAGTTTACAGAGGTAAAGAAGCAGAGGGGGGAATAAATAGATATATACGACTTGTGTGTGTGTGTGTGTGTGTGTGTGTGTGTGTGTGTGTGTGTGTGTGTGTGTGTGTGTGTGTGTGTGTGTGTGTGTCCGCGATGCACGTCCAAGGTTCTCGATGGATCTCTTTCAAATTTGGTGGCCATATTCAGCTACACCCCGGACACAACCTGCTCGATGAGATATTTCAACACGTGCTCTCAGTGCGCAGCGCTGAACCGATTTTGGTTTTTCTCTGGATCCATTCCCAGTAACTCTTCCTTATCTTCTCCAGTGTTTTCAGCGTTTATCTCCCTTCCTTCGTGTGGCGTCAATCCATATTCCCGTTTCTATTTTTAGAAGGTCACTGTCGACAACGCTCAATCCATATTCCCGTTATACTATTTTTACTCTTCTCCAATGTTTTGCGCGTTTATCTCCCTTCCTTCGTGCGATGCGCCGGCAAAGCCGGCGTACACGGCGCAGCCGGGTATTCGGCTCGAGTTCTTCCCGGCGAAGCCGTACCCGGCGAAGCGGGTATTCATCTAGTATATATATATACTAGAATGAATACCCGCTTCGCCGGGTAGCCGGCTTCGCCGGGAAGAAGTACTTAGAGCCGTACGCCGGCTTCGCCGGGT
>NC_090256.1:52022541-52052541 GCF_037325665.1 Littorina saxatilis | reverse complement strand
GTCAGAAATTATACTAAATGTTAGAAGCGATCTTAAAGTGAAAGTAACGTTTAATAAAGGTATGCGCATTTACTTATTAATTTGTATATGACTGAAATAAGGGACATGCAATTTAAACGTACAAAACGACATTTTGTACACTACCTCTCTAAAAAAAAACACGACTATGACCGACCGATATGTATTTGTAAATTAGGTCATTGTTAGCGATGACAACGGGTTTTCTTTAAAAGATAACACGCAAACTGTGAAGTTCAAGCCCATACATGATTTTAGTACGACTTCTTCAGAACATGTCTGTTTTTCACTCCACCAGTTTCAGTTTTAATAAAATATATGTATAGCTGTCATTTTCAAAAAGCCTTATCTGCAATTCACTTAACCAAATACACCATGAACCCAGAAGGTATTAGAGTGAGACACTTCACAGTGAAATATGCTATGATTCCCCTTATTTCAAAATATATGCATTTCAATTGGCAGACACGATTCTCGTCGTAGGTGCGTGCCCTCTGGTGAGGCAACCGTTATCATTTTTTGCCGTAAGAATTGACATTTTTAAACATAAATCATGGACAAAAAACTCATTCTGCAAAAAGTGCAGGTTTTCTTGGTATAGTCAGTTAAAGCATCTTAAAATTCAAGACATTTTGCAATTACGTGTATGTATTGGAAATGGCAGAAAATATTGAATGAAAGTGATTTTTGACTGATTGAAACCCTACCCCCACAAACAAAATGGGCCCTGAGATTAGGGGTGTTAGTTGAAGATGCATAATATTTACATATTGGAGTTAATTTTCCTTCGAAAGTCATTTGTTTCAAGTGGCAGAAAATATCAGTTGGAGAGTTACATGTACGTAAAGCGTATAACTGTTGTCTGTGATTAGTGCATTGTGGACACATTGGCACCATTTGATCCTAAATGCTAAACGATGTCGTGATCATACGACAGTTTTGGGATAATTTACATCGCATCGATTCCTTAATTGATGGTAGCATTTCATTGATAAATTCTATTTCCGGTTGCGTCAGTGCCGTTCTCCTGTTCTTTTTGTAATAAGGTAATAACGAATGAACCACGTGTCACACTGCTATGCTAGTCTTCAAATGAAAATTCCAATTATAGTCAGTTAACAGGCATGTATTGCGCGTTACATACATTTATATCCCCCCCCCCCCCCCCCCCCCCAGGATTACAATGCAAGTAAACACATATAAAGTCTCTCTCTCTCTCTCTCTCTCTCTCTCTCTCTCTCTCTCTCTCTCTCTCTCTCTCATTCTGCGAGGTAGCTGCACTTAAAGAGAAAGCGATACAGAAAGAAATGCATTTCTCTACAAACAACAAAGTCTGTCTGTGTGTTTGTGTGCGTGTTTATTTGGTTGCGTAAGTGTTTCTCTATAAGCATCTCTACGTCTTTGTTTGCGTGCGTAAGTGCGTGCGTGCGTGTTTCTGTGTCGGTTTGTCTCACTGTGTGTATGTCTGTCATTTTGTAGGTCTGTGTGTTTATTTTTGTGTATGTGTCTTTGTGTGTGTCTGCGTGCGTACGTGTGTGTGTGTTTGTTGTGTGTGTGTGTTTGTGTTTGTGTGTGTGTAACTGTGTGTTTTTGTGCGTGTGTGTGTGTGTGTGTGTGTGTGTGTGTGTTTGTGTACGTGTGTGTGTGTGTGTGTGTTTGTGTGTGTGTGTGTGTGTGTGTGTATGCGCGCGTGCGAGATGCGTGTGTGTGTGTGTATGTGTGTGTGTGTGTGTGCGTGCGTGCGTGCGTGCGTACGTGCGTGTGTTTACGTTAAAACATGCAAAACCCTTAATTCCGCGACCCAAACGCTCTACGAGCAGGCTCCCTACTATCATAGGTTTGAATTGTCTGACTTTTTCTCGACGGTAAAAGAATTATTTTGTGTTGTAACAATGTTTGTCTTACAAGCTGTCCATAAGTTGTTTTTTCTAGATTAAAAAAAAGAAAAACAAAAGAGTTAATTAATTCTAACGTGATAACAAGGCTTCCAATCTATACCTGTACGTCCATGCGAAATATATTGTTTGACAAATGCTCGCTCTCTGTGGAGAGCAGTTGGGGTGTTCCCATGCGATAAGCGTATGTCCATAAAGAAGCTATTGGTATAAGAAATCGAGTTTTGTGCGTCCAACAAATACAACCCTCAACAAACAAAATGTAAATATAACGAAGACGGAATATAACGTTTGCCAACAGATTCTACCTTGAACCACCCCGTATATTCAAGGCTATACCGTGCGTACGCTGCCGTACCGCCAAGCGATTGTTGGCTAGGATGTGTTGATGCTGTATGGTTTTCAACACGCGGAGTCAAAAAAATTTTCCGATTCAGACGTTGCGGCGGTGCGCTACCACACAGTTTTGACTGCTTCATCTCTTTTTGAATGTTTGCACAATACAGACCGTTTTGAATGTTGATATTTCACATATCAACGCAGGACACATCAATGAACATAATAGTTTGGCTTGTCAGGCTATTTATTGACAAAGAGGCGTGTAAGATGGGATGAAACTGGGCGAACATGCTTGAGTGAGGACAGATCTACAGCAAATCGGTTCGTATGTTCGTTAACGTGTATATTTCTCGTAGAAAAACAAACATGTACTAAATACAAACCTTACTCATTCCCACAATTATGAATTTAAGCTGTACGTGGTTTCAAAGAGACACATTTTGTTTTGAATGGGGGACACTTTCCGTGAAGTTGGCGACAACGCTTTGTTTACACCTGGCGTCAGCGCGCTATCAGTATAGCCGAATATACGGCGTTGAAACTACTCACAATCAAAAGGTTTAAACCTGCAAATGATATTAAGATGCTCTTTTTAATCTGCCTTACTTATTCTTTTAAATTTAACATGTGTATGTTTCATTCCTTGGAACTGTTCAAATGTTTTACACTGAAAACCAAAGCCGATTACTTGCCTCTTTATGATTTATTTTAGCCTACTGAATTACGTCAAAACTACAGGCACAAACAGATAATGACGTCATTTTAAGTGGCACAAACATGTACATGAATGCCTTCCCTTTCGAATGATTTACAGTTATAGAATTTCTGTCAAGCGGTTTAAGTTTTATGTCCGTTTTATGAACCCAACCCTCTAAACGAGAATAGTAACGCCAAAGAAGGAAAACATACACACAAACCAACGTTTTTCTCACCGATGGTTTGGAATATTGCCCCACGACTTTAGATTTAGTGTTGTGGTGTTAAAGTATATCAGAAAAATGTGTTTGCTAACGTGACGCCAAAAAGTAACCAAAACGGTCCTTAGCCGACTGTATAATAGTGTGTGTGTGTGTGTGTGTGTGTGTTTTTGTTGTTGCCATAGACACAAAAGAGAAACCACTGGCTATGGTTTTGTTTTTGTTTGTTGTTCTTCCTTCCTGTATTATTTGTTCTCGTTCCTTTTCTTATTCGCCTTCTTCTCTTTCGCCTTTTAATAGCATTTTAGGTGAAAACAGTCAATGCCACGTTCTTTTTCCATGATGAACTTGAATACAAACAAGCCTACTACGGACAACTTTTTCTGAGAGCCCTGTGGGCGTTGGGGGGAGGAGGATGGGCAGTTGTTTGGGTGGGAATGAGGACAAAGAAATGTTCTTCCGGTTTTTTTCAGTTTTTTCTTATTTGTTTGTTGCTGTTTTTGAAAAAAGAAAGACTTGAATGAATACATTCATTATAGTTATACAGTATATCTATTTGATCGAATTTCGATAGTTTTGTTTCAAGATTTGTGAGAAAAAGAGAGGTGACAAATGCTTCAGTTCATTTGGTTTCAGATTTAAATCAAAGATACAGAATAGGTTCGACATCTAGCTTTCATTAACGCCTTTGACATTGTTTTGTCTGTAACTGCAAGGAAGAAACTGTGACACTCAATGTGTCGAGACTATGTGTGTGTGTGTGTGTGTGTGTGTGTGTGTGTGTGTGTGTGTGTGTGTGTGTGTGTGTGTGTGTGTGTGTGTGTGTGTGTGTGTGTGTGTGTGTGTGTGTGTGTAGCTATGTGTCGTTTAGGTAGGCGGTGGTTACTGTAAAACATGCATTCTAGATGTACGAATGCACACATGGGAATCTGATCGACAGCCACTTGACGTTGTCGGCACCACACGTGGTGATCAAAGAACCATGTGGCCCTTTTGTGGCCCTGCTCATAAATAACACAGGATCAAAAGCCACACCTTGCGGTAAGCCAGTTTGGGTCGAGGGTGTGAAAAGTTAAACTCAACGATATTGGAAACCAACACTTCACGTTGACAGAATCGCTCGCTGGCTTTGGAAAGGTACGCAAAAGTCAAGGCAATCTGTTCGATTTCTCAAAGGACCGTCTGGTTGGTCTACTTCAAGTACGTTTACTGGGTTGCGTACCTTTTCTGCTGCGCAAAGCAGCGCAGGTTTGTTTGGAATGTGTGAGACTTGTTGTTGTGGACGTGGTTGTTCTTGTTCTTGTTCTTGTTCTTGTTGTTCTTGGTTTTTTTTCGTGTGTTGTTGTTGCTGCTGCTGCCGCTGCTGTTGTTGTTGTTGTTGGTGGTGGTGGTCTCGTCCTTGGTCTTGTTCTTGATGTTCTTGGTCTTCTTGTTGCTGCTTCTGCCGGTGCTGCCGTCGCCGCTGCTGCCGTTGCCGCTGCTGCTGCTGCTGCTGCTGCTGCTGCTGTTGCTGCTAGTACTACTTCTACTGCTGCTGCATCTACTTCTGCTGCTGCAGTAGCATGTATGGGCCTTGATGATCTGAGAAAAGCTGTTTAAAGGTAATAACAGCAGTACATACAAGCAATATTATTACCTCTGCCTTGAACGACACACTCAATCCCATACTACTACTACTACTACTACTACTACTACTACTACTACTACTACTACTACTACTGTTGTTGCTGGTTCGAGTGCTTCTGTTGCTGCTACTACTACTACTGCTGATCTTACTGCTACAACTGCAACATAATTTCTTTTACTATTACTAGAGTCATGCGTTAGACACCGTGCGTAGACGGTATTATCACAGAGACACACTTATGTTGAAAACCGCAGCAAAAGGTTGAGAGGTTCAAGCAGTCTCTCAGATTGATTTCTTTGATCTTTACCTGTATCAAAAGACACTCAGGTTTAATGAGGTATAGGCCTCGATCACACATATCATGTCAAGATGTGTTTTTTATTGTCCCGTTCACCGTGTTAGAAGCTAGGTCATATTGCTGGTAATGTTATGTCCGTGTGCTCTTTCACAAATAAAACTTGTTTTAATTAAGACATCAGCATAAAGACGGTTGTATTTCATTCATGACATGCCGAGGTCACGTTACAAGGCTATATCCTGCTTTGAGGTGTAATATGTATCGTGTGACAGTGTTGATATCTGTGTTAGCACAGCTAATGTGCGCCAGGCATTTGTCACGTGATATGTAAACGAAGCATCAGCAAAACATGTCTTTTCTGGCAGAGTATTTTGACAGAGTGGTCGGGATTGAAATTCAAATATGACAAACTAGATGAATACCCGCTTCGCCGGGAAGAAGTCGAGCCGAATACCCGGCTGCGCCGGGGACCCGGCTTTGCCGGGTGTACGCCGGCTTCGCCGGCGCACCGCACGAAGGAAGGGAGATAAACGCGCAAAACACTGGAGAAGAGTAATACCCGGCTTCGCCGGGACAGTGACCTTCTAAAAATAGTATAACGGGAATATGGATTGAGCGTTGTCGACAGTGACCTTCTAAAAATAGAAACGGGAATATGGATTGACGCCACACGAAGGAAGGGAGATAAACGCTGAAAACACTGGAGAAGATAAGGAAGAGTTACTGGGAATGGATCCAGAGAAAAACCAAAATCGGTTCAGCGCTTCGCGCTGAGAGCACGTGTTGAAATATCTCATCGAGCAGGTTGTGTCCGGGGTGTAACTGAATATGGCCACCAAATTTGAAAGAGATCCATCGAGAACTTTGGCCGTGCATCGCGGACACACACACACACACACACACACACACACACACACACACACACACACACACACACACACACACACACACACACACACACACACACACACACAAGTCGTATATATATATATATATAGATATATAGATACTAGAGGAATACCCGGCTTCGCCGGGGTGAATCGCGAGACAGACAGAGACAGACAGCGTGGCGGTTCACCACAATTACCTTTGAAGGCGAAGTCCTCTCAAACGGGATTGAGAATTTTAGAGCTTATTTCTAAGCCCTATATTATCTGTTATGGTTTCTCAAATGCCACAACATACAGACAGATGATTGATGATAAAATCGTTTTTTAACGTCACTCTGTAAAAACATTGGCGACATTTAACAGACATACAGACAGACAAAAGCCGCCAGACAAACAGAACTCTACAATCCACAGGTGTTGCCTCCACACACACACACACACACACACACACACACACACACACACACACACACACACACACACACACACACACAGAAGCCGTATATATATCTATCTATATATATATAAATATATAGATATAGATGACAGTGGATGTTTCGATAAATAGATTCGACCTTTGCACTTTTATAGTGAGGACAACTTACGGGTACATGCAAGGAAAGCCCACAACTTCTAAGGCAAACAACTCTGCAGAGTCTGCTGTGAAGGGCGACATACAGACACACCAAAGCCGCCAGACCACATCACAAACAGAACTCTAAAATCCACAGGTGTTGCCCACACACACACACAAACACACACACACACACACAGAGAAGCCGTAATATATATGTATATCTATATCTATAAATATATAGAGATAGATGACAGTGTATTTTTCGCGTGGCTATAAATTGATTCGACCTTTTCACTTTTACAGTAAGGACAACTTACGGGTGCAAGGAAAGCGTTCTGGACAGTGCAGTGACATTCTAAAAATAGTAACGTAGTAACGGGAATATGGATTGACGCCACACGAAGGAAGGGAGATAAACGCTGAAAACACTGGAGAAGATAAGGAAGAGTTACTGGGAATGGATCCAGAGAAAAACCAAAATCGGTTCAGCGCTGCGCGCTGAGAGCACGTGTTGAAATATCTCATCAAGCAGGTTGTGTCCGGGGTGTAGCTGAATATGGCCACCAAATTTGAAAGAGATCCATCAAGAACTTTGGCCGGGCATCGCGGACACACACACACACACACACACACACACAGACACAAGTCGTATATATATATATATATAGATAGCCTCCATCAATGTCATACAAGATCTTGTTCTTCTCCGAATATTGTTGCATACACGCTGTACATGTACATGAGCCGAGTTGATTTTGTTCTAAACACTAGATTTACTATATCCAGTTACTACAACAAAACATACTGGTCGTCTTAAAATTCGACTGCTGCAGACTACTCTGGGATGCCGTGTGTACTGTTGGATGATATCATTTGATTATTTTCACAATTTTACTAAGCTTTTTGCTGGAACAGAGGAATAAAAAAAATGTAATAATTTAATGGTAAGCTTTGATTCGACAGTCTCTCAAACAAGGAAGACAACGTGGTGCGTGATTGTGTTCCCGACGAACATAAAGGGATTACAGATTTTCAGGGTTGTAAAAAAGAAGATGCTGTACTTGTCAACAGTTGTAAAAGCCAAGCGTATATACTCTAGAGCCTTGACACTAAATCAGACTAACTTGGTAGGAGTAACACTGCTCCTCTCAGAGGAGTTAGTTTGTTTGTTTGTTTGTTGAGAAGAAGGTCGAATGTTCCTGTATCACCTTACAGGGATGTTACGATGATTTATTTTGTTCCGCAAATTTGTGAAAATGGCCCTAGAGAGTTTCAGCTTTTTTTTTTTCTTTTTTTTTTTTTTAGGCAGCCCGTCGTGTCATTTTTTCTCCCACCATGAAAAAAAATCGGCATTTCCGCCAAAACTGGCCACAACAGTTTTCGGCGATTTGAAAAGAAGTGGCGTTTTTGCCGATTGACGACGCCAAATGCCCCTGCCCTTACAACTGCAGTGTCCAAGTCCCGTCTCCCAACACGCCCCCTCGAAAACTACAAACACACGAGCATTCCACGTTTACAAGATACCTTGCTGTCTCTGCCAGGTGTTCGCCACGAGATCTCCGTCTCATTATTTCTACCCCATTTTGGACTAGCGGAAAACAAAAAGAAAGGAATGGAAGGGTACCCCGGGTAGATTTATTTGACAACCTCCTGCTGTGATTCGTGTCGCGCTGCTGGTGTGTGATACGGAGTTGTGTGTGTCGGGGTTAGGGGTGGGGATGGTGGTGGTGGCAAGAGGTGGAAGGAGGGGTGGTGTGTGTGTGTGTGTGTGTTTGTGTGTTTGCGTGCGTGGGTGAGTGCGTGGTTGTCTGTGTGTGTGCGTGTGTGAACGTGCGTGTGTGCATGCATGCGTGCGTACGTGCGTGCGTACGTGCGTGCTTGCGTGCGTGCGTGCGTGTGTGTTTGTGTCCTACTTGCTAAGTAACTGCTTGTCTACCACGCATGTTGTTCTTTTGCTTGCTTGCTTGCAAATGATATGCTCGCTTACTCAAACAGAGACTGCTTACCTCCTTGCCTTGCTTATAACTTCAAACACTAGCTTGCCCGTTTGTTTAAAGCTCGCTTGATCGCTTTACTGATTAACTGTTTCTTTACTTGCTTAATTAAAAAACAAAAACAAAATGTGCTTGCCTTTTTTTCACATTAAAAGGATTTGCTAGCATATTTTGCTAGTGCAGTGTTTTTAGTCTTGATTGCATGGTCGTTTTTCCCCCCAAGTGTATGCATTCTTGCTCGCGTGTCTTTTACAACAGTTTTTTGCTTTTATCTATAACGTTTAGATGCACCCAATGATAGATGTCCGAGAGTGCACCCACGAGGCTATGTGTGGACTGAGTGAATACATACAATTGGCTGTACCAACCATTCACAAAATGCACAAACCCTATCCGCTGGCATTGCACCATACGTTTCATACGCAAGAACCAAAAAGAAACAAACTACGACAGTGTTGTTCAATTTGATCTTTTTTTCAATCTATTCAATCAATGAAAACTATTGTGACAACATCTCTTTCATCTTGAACTCTAGGTCGAATGAAAAAAGCGAACGAGTCACGGGTTCTGGTGGAATCTACCCGGTTGGCGTCAACGCCATTGCCTGAACGGGTAGGTCACAATCAACACCCGTCTTTGTTAGCCAAATGCTTTGAAGAGCGAACGCTGGTCACCCGGAATAAAAGAACAAGGCTGGAAGTGGCTTTAATTGTGCGAATATCTTTTGATGGGGTAACGAGACTTTGGTTTACCTTGTGGAGGGTTTCCTTCTTTCTGTTTTTGTGTGTGCTCGTAGCATGCCCCCGACTGGTTTGACTTTGTGTGTCAGTGTATGTGTGAAGTTCTTTCTTCTATTTTTTTTTTATGACAACTCACACTCTCGCGCAAAGTTTGAAGGGGACGTAATGTCAGAATTCACAACCGCTAAGTTCACAGTGGAAGTTCTACAAGGCATACAAGTCGGAAGTGAAAGTGTCGCCATCTTGACTCTGTTTGTGATAATTTTTTTGTAGCGAAAAAGGCTGTTGTTATCACTGAATAAAAAGGTTTGCCTTTCAAAGGCCATGCGTCGTGTGGATGTTACATCTTCATATGTAAATATGCAATTTTCATTTTGATTCTATCTCCGCTTTGATTTCAAGTCAGTTATCTGTCTTTGCAGCCACTCGCTGTCATTTTGGCCTTCAGTGCTCTGTGTATCTGTCTCTGTCTCTGTCTCTATCTGTCTCTGTCTTCTTTGTCTGTCTCGCTCTGTCTGTCTGTCTGTCTGTCTGTCTCTCTCTCTCTCTCTCTCTCTCTCTCTCTGTCTGTCTGTGTCTCTCTCTCTCTCTCTCTCTCTCTCTCTCTTTCTCTCTCTCTCTCTCTCTCTCTAGTCCCTCTTTAGGGCGAGGGCCAGATGTAAAAAAGCAGATCACTGCTTACTCTATTACCCTCGTTAAATAAAGAATTGTTCTTGTTCTTGTTCTTGTTCTCTCTCTCTCTCTCTCTCTCTCTCTCTCTCTCTCTCTCTCTCTCTATCTCTATCTCTCTCTCTCTCCCTCTCTCTCTCTAGGTCGAATGAAAAAATTGTTTGCTTGTTTGTCGTTTGTTTTTATTACTTCTTTAATTGATATTCCAACATTTTTAAAACGTATTATCATTAGATTAAACCCTCCCATGGGCGAGGGCGGGCTGGATGTAAAAAAGCACCTGTTTGCTTATGCCATTACCCTCGTTAATAAAGAATTTGTCATTGTCATTGTCCTTGTCCTTGTCCTTGTCATTGTCATTCTCTCTCTCTCTCTCTCTCTCTCTCTCTCTCTCTCTCTCTCTCTCTCTCTCTCTCTCTCTCTCTCTCTCTCTCTCAGTCTCTCTCCCTCGGATGGCATTCGTTGAGATTTGTTGACATTTCTTGCGTTTCTCTACTTTTGTCAGCAAGGTGACACCATCACCCATCCGCGGCGCTCTTGACTACTCGTCCCTCTTCCTCCTCCATCCTTCTCTCTTCCACCTGTGACCCCCAGCCCCATCCACCCCACCTCCACCAGCTCGTGTCCTTACGGGCGATTGTTCCCTTTTCCCATGACCCTGGGTTGAAGAGGGGGCAGGCAGCTTATCTCGACGTGGCGGAGATATTACAGGCAATGACAAGCCGCTTTCATTAACCGCTATTTACTTTTCTTCCCTACCACTCCCCCCCCCCCCCCCCCCCCCATCCCCCACCCTCCGTCTTTTCTTCTATCTATACTATTCGCTTTCTATGTTCCTTTGAACTCGTAACGTTCGGACATACACTGATACACAGACTGGCTTATTTAAACAACAACACAAACTTCTGTTGGTATCGTCTATTGAAGTAGACACTGACAGACAATTGTATAACTTAGAGAGTGCTTGGGGAAAACCACAACACGAAAACGATGTCGCCAAGTATCGTGTATTGCCGACATACGTACATGGCTTTTTTTTTTTTAACAGCGACACAAAGATCTTCATTTGCTACCAGATGCACATGGTACAAATTCAGCAACTTGACTCTAAACAGCCCGACTGAAGGTCACAAATCACGCAGCACAACTAAACGCTGTCCGTACTTGAGCCCGAAGTTGACATTGCGAAGACTTCGCAAAGCCTTTATCTAACCAAACAATCAATCAATCAATCAATCAATCAATGAGTCTTATATCGCGCATATTCCGTGGGTACAGTTCTAGGCGCTCTGCAGTGATGCCGTGTGAGATGAAATTTTATACGGCCAGTAGATTGCAGCCATTTCGGCGCATATTTACCTTTCACGGCCTATTATTCCAAGTCACACGGGTATAGGTAGACAATTATTAACTGTGCCTAAGCAATTTTGCCAGGAAAGACCCTTTTGTCAATCGTGGGATCTTTAACGTGCACACCCAATGTAGTGTACACGGGGGGGAGGTTCGGACACCGAAGAGAGTCTGCACACAAAGTTGACTCTGTGAAATAAATTTCCGCCGAACCTGGGATCGAACTCACGCTGACAGCGGCCAACTGAATACAAATCCAGCGCGCTACCAACTGAGCTATATCCCCGCTCCAAACCAAAGAATCAGTGACCAAGCTTCGTGCAGCGAGCTTCGAGAAGTCGACTTCGCGATGATGATATTGATGCTTCAATGATGTCATACAGTGGAATGATGCCTATGGTTGATGCCTATTAAGAACTAGATACCTGAAATACGATACATATCGACTTCGCCCAATTAACATCAGGCTGAATACATACACCAGTTAACAAATCAGAAGGTGAAAAATGCTGACATCGAATTTGCGGATACGCATCATAACGCTTTACTCTGTGACATGCTCGTCGAGCAAAAGGGTGGTAAATCAAGAAAAATATGGTGTTCTAATTCTTTTGTTTGTTTGTTTGTTTGTTTGTTTGCTTAACGCCCAGCCGACCACGAAGGGCCATATCAGGGCGGTGCTGCTTTGACATATAACGTGCGCCACACACAAGACAGAAGTCGCAGCACAGGCTTCATCAATCAATCAATCAATCAATGAGTCTTATATCGCGCATATTCCGTGGGTACAGTTCTAGGCGCTCTGCAGTGATGCCGTGTGAGATGAAATTTTATACGGCCAGTAGATTGCAGCCATTTCGGCGCATATTTACCTTTCACGGCCTATTATTCCAAGTGACACGGGTATGGGTAGACAATTATTATTTGTGCCTAAGCAATTTTGCCAGGAAAGACCCTTTTGTCAATCGTGGGATCTTTAACGTGCACACCCAATGTAGTGAACACGGGGGGAGGTTCGGACACCGAAGAGAGTCTGCACACAAAGTTGACTCTGTGAAATAAATTTCCGCCGAACCTGGGATCGAACTCACGCTGACAGCGGCCAACTGAATACAAATCCAGCGCGCTACCAACTGAGCTATATCCCCGTCTCACCCAGTCACATTATTCTGACACCGGACCAACCAGTCCTAGCACTAACACCATAATGCCAGACGCCAGGCGGAGCAGCCACTAGATTGCCAATTTTAAAGTCTTAGGTATGACCCGGCCGGAGTTCGAACCCACGATCATAGGGCGGACGCCTTACAACTAGGCCACCGTGCCGGTGAGCAAAAGGGTGGTAAATCAAGAAAAACATGGTGTTCTAATTCTTTGATGCATTGGTTGCGTAAGAATCCACCTGCACGTGTTGTAGACACAGAGTAAATAGAACACCCTAAAGGTTCGAATCAAACATCAGAAACATATCCCTTTTGGTTCACATCTCCTCTTCGTCCCAAAGCAGTTTGACACAAATCCCAGGAGTTGAAAATGTTCGCGCATCCTTAAATGCACATTGCAGCAGCAACATGCTTGAAGGCAAAGGAGTGATACGAATCGCAAGCATGTTAAACTGTCGTCCCAAGACGGTGATTGAATCGAGGGTTGAGCAACCAATAATCAGTCCCTCGATTCAATCTGAGTGAGAGAGAGGGACAGACAGACAGACAGACAGACAGACTTACACACAGACACACAGAGACAGAGAGAGACAGAATACGATAAAGAAAGTTTCGTTTTTAGAGAGAGCCAGAGAGAGAGAGACAGACAGAGAGAGCGAGAGAAAGAGAGAGAAAGAGATAGAGAGAGAGAGAGAAAGAGATAGAGAGAGAGAGAGAGAAAGAGAGAGAGAGAGAGAGAGACAGAGACAGAGACAGAATACGATAAAGAAAGTTTCGTTTTTAGAGAGAGCCAGAGAGAGAGAGACAGACAGAGAGAGCGAGAGAAAGAGAGAGAAAGAGATAGAGAGAGAGAGAAAAAAAGAGAGAGAGAGAGAGAGAGAGGGAGAGGGAAACAGAGAGACAGACAGAGAGAGGGAGGGGGAGGTGGAGAGATGGAGAGAGAGACACAGAGAGACAGAAAGAGACAGAGAGATCGATAGGCTCGACATTTTCAGTGTCACAGTTCCTTCCTTGCAAGACAATTTTAAAGGCGTTAATTAAAGCTATATGCCGAATCTATTCTGTATCTTTGATTTAAATCTGAAAACAAATGCACTGAAACATTTCTCCACTCCCTTTTCATCAAATCTTGAAACAAAACAATCGAAATTTGATCAAATAGATAGACTGTATAATTCCATGTATACATTCAATCCTTTCTGAAAGGGTGTTTTAAAACGTGTATGATCAATTCCTTTTTATCATAGTAACTATACCGTCCGATTATATACGTTTACACAATACAATAAGTAAAACCCTTCGTTTATTTTTAGACCAATTGTTTTCATGACAAGTTATCGCTGAAAGCTGTGGCACTTCTGTCTGCGTTAGATAAAGCGAGGGTTAATTTGATGACTTAATCAATCTGTTATCGAACAAGTGACACTGTATGGATATCAACAGCTCTTCACGCTGATATTTCTTGTAATCTTACCATGGTGTGACGTTGTTTTGAGTGAAAAAAGATGTGTACTAAAAGACGTAAGAGTTAATTGACAATTAGTAAGCGATGACTTCGCTGAAATGCTGTGAAGATGTTGGAGATTCGATCAAGTGAGTTATTGCGGAACATTGCGACTAAAGGCACACGCTTTGATAATATGAAGTAGTCACACGGTTTTTGCTTGACTAAATTAGCATTTATTCAAGACAATGCTTGACTAAATTAGTATTTATTCAAGACAATGCGATTGCTATCTGACTCTGTTTTGGTCTCGGTCTCTGTTCGTCTCTCTCTCTCTCTCTCTCTCTCTCTCTCTCTCTCTCTCTCTCTCTCTCTCTCTCTCTCTCTCTCTCTCTCTCTCTCTCTCTCTCTCTCTCTCTCTCTCTCTCTCTCTCTCTCTCTCTCTCTCTCTCTCTCTCTCTCTCTCTCTCTCTCTCTCTCTCTCTCTCTCTAACACTATGGTAGACACTCCCATTGCTATATGTGTGTGTGAGGGGGGGGGGTGTCAGCAACAGATCAAGTGAGTCTTTGGTTAAGTGATTGAAAGGTCTGTCTGTATGTATGGCTACTGATAAGCTTTTGGTTTAAACTGATATCATTACACTTACATAATCATGTTTGGTAATGTATGCCCGCATTGAGACGCATTTACTTGCGTTCCTTTTAGCATAACCTCTAGCATTCACGAGCGCGAACACACACACACACACCTTATCTTTCACTGACCGACTTTTGAATGTCAGTGAGCACTCAGTACGTGTTTACTTTTACCCGCCAACTATTAAAGTAACTGTGCTTGTCAATTCCAGGTGCACGGAGGCCCTTGGGTTTTTAGTCATGCCTCAGGCATCTTTTTTTCCTCTTCTTCTTCTTCTTCTTCTTCTGTGTTCGATATTCATGGCCGTCATATCCTCAGGTCAGTGGTTGCCATTAAATCCGCAGTCTTCTGCAGTCGGCCAGCGGGTCCCCCGAGCTTGGTGCCCAGGCTGGTGTCTTCAGTCTGGCCAGTAGTGTTGGCGTGCTGTCTCCAGGTGTGGGCAGGTCTGTAAAATGTGCTCAGGGGTTTGTTCCTCTGAGCTGCACTCACATTGGGCGGTGTCGCTGAGTCCAAGTCTGTTCATGTGTATTTTCAGCCCACAGTGACCCTCAGGCATCTGACCTATTTGAAATGATACCAATGATTTCATTGACCTTGTTGCAAGGAGTCGAAAACTGCAATTATTTTACGAATTAACTTTCATCGTTGTACGGGCAGGACAGCGGAAGCCTCGATCAGGTCCCGCACCTGAACTAGTTACGTCAAAAGCCAACATGGAAGTTCATTAGTCTCGACAGAAGAGAAAACAAAAATTGTGTGTTTGATTACGTAAGAAAATTGTAAAACATGGTATTTGGTTCCATTTTGGCACACCCCACAAAGTCTTTAGCCCAAGAACGTGATCACTGGAAATGTTGATTGCATCTTTTCGTGAGATGCTAACTGACAAACCGCATACAGTTTCGTTTGGCTGGCAACACTAATGAGCGTGGCCTTGCAAAGGGCGGTACCTCTAATAACGTGCACCAACGTACTTGAACAACAAAGAAAACTCATTACAGTAACTCTCAAACGAGTTCTCCATTGCAGAACATGTGATTGGCTACCCTCGGATCTGCTGAAGAGAAGAAAAAAAACAATGTAAGTTAATACCTAAACAAAAGCTAAACACACCCTAAGAAGTGGGTCCTAAGCGCCAAAAAGTCTGTCACTTTTGTCTCTTTTGACCTGTTTACTGTTCCGTGTACACCTTCGATGGATTTTTATCTTGTCTTTCTTTCTTCGTTGAAAGGTACAGTTGTTCTCCTTGTAAACTATTCGGCTTTTACCATCTCGGCTCTGTCCAGGCATTCACAATGAGTTAGGCCATCTTTTTATTTCTTCTCCTTCGTTCATGGGCTGAAACTCCCACGATTGTTACGTGTACGACCGTTTTTACCACGCCGTTTGGGCAGCCATACGCCGCTTTCGGGGGATGCATTCTTGGTATTTTTGTGTTTCTATATATATAACCCTCCGAACTATGACATGGACTAGAGGATCTTTTCTGTCCACACTTTGTCTTGTTTGTGTGTGTGTACATACGAAGGGGGAAAAGGCACTAGCAGGTCTGAACATAAGTTGACCTAGGAGGTCGGAAAAATCGCCACTCTTATCTCACTAGGCCATTGCGCCTGTCCAGCCTTCAATTTGGACACACACCAAACATTAAAGGTGGTCGTCTACATTTTTGCTTTTTTTCAATAATCTTATGGTTATATTTCGCTAAAAAGTTATGTCAGATGATGAATGAACCATGGGGAAAAAAGTTATAGAAAAAAAATATATGTAAAAAAGATTTTATTTTTGGGTAGCGTGACTCGCGCTTCCAATATTTTGTTTTCTGTTTGCTGAGAACATGTGCTTTGCCTAAAAATACTGACCAATCAAATTCATGTCACTATGCTTATAGCCACGCCCAAACAAGTGCAGCAACAGTTTGACACTGGAGCGCTGTCCACGCTTTTTTTTAAACGCACGAAATGCACGGGATTTGAGAGGAGTTTTGCGCTTGGCATTTTCCAAATAAGGATATCCTACTATGAGTACTACGCTGGAATACTACAATGAATTTTCAAACGGCTACACTGGCTTCGTCTTTCCTGATCGAAAGGGGGGTGTATTGTTGATATTGGTAGATAATAGACTCTGCATTTGAATGGTCAAATGGCGATTTCGGTATAAAAATGTAGACAAGGACCTTTAACAGCTTGGGTGTTATCTCTGCAGGGTGGGATTTTTGTTGGTACTGGCACGTCTGTCATTAGAAACATTATGGAACTAACTCGGATTTTTATGGATTTTTGAAAAGTTGCATTTCCGTGGAAATGTTGAGGCAAAGACGATCATATGACGATGTAGGCCACACACTAGCGAGTGGTGTGTCTACACACATGTCCGGGGTTCACGGGGGATAACCGGCTATACAGTGGTAAGCTGGTGTACGGTGAGTAACACTCGATTCGGCCTGCATTTTCCCGTTTTACCACAAAGTTGTTGATTTCTGTCTGGATTAAAGGTGACCTACTGCATCTGCGATGACTAACTTTGTTTCGAAATGCATAATATGTTGAAGAAGGATTTGCGTTTTCCCGTATTTAAATGTTAAAACGAGAAATCGTGGTGACGAAGCACCGGAAATGGCTGCTCGGTGGGTTTCAAATGTAGAAATGCGCTTCTTTTTACAAAACCAGCTCGTATTCAGCTTCGGTACGGGAGTCTTAGTGACAAAGGAATCATACTTGATGCAAAGGAGTGCTATTGTCGGGTTGGAATCATTCGTTAGAGCGTGCAGGCGAGAGGCGGTCAAATATGCGAGATGATCGTACACCGGGTTGAAGACCGTCGCGAATGGGGCCGCAGACGCATAATCCGGTTTGATGCATAATTTTCTGTTAAACTAGACTTTTAGAACATTCTCAGTCTCTGTCTGTCTCTGTCTCTGTCTCTGTCTCTGTCTCTGTCTCTTTCTCTGTCTCTCTCTCTGTCTCTCTCTCTATCTCTCTCTCTCTCTCTCTCTCAGCAGTCTCTCTCTGTACGTCACTGAATAGTCGTCGGTTGTTAAAATGCCCCCCCCCTTTACCCCCTCCTCCCCCCTCCCGACTAACCTTCAATACATGTATAATGTTGAATAGGAGTGGCTGTCATCTGTTAGCCAGTCAGCAATACTTTGAGGGGAAAAGGAGGCATATGGTTAGGAGGTAGTCGTCCTTAGCGGATTATGACTTTATTCAGTCAACGAAGTCATTCGGCACTCAGTGTTTTCTAGGTAAAAAGAAGAATAAGTGTTTCCCAATAATGCCGCGGAAAAATATGTAAACATTTGCTTTAGAAAACCTTTGCTGCGGAAAAAACTATGCTTCTGCGGATGATGACATTAATTCAAAAATGCTGCAGATAAACCGGGTTTTTTTTTACATCATTTCTGTGTGTTTTTTCGCAGGAAAACTGAAAAAGTGATAATATGTACGCTAAGGAAAATTACATCCTAATGGTTTGCCTAGTTTCCATCTGAAAGTAGTTTTTCCGCATCATAATGTTCACATGTTTTTCCGCGGATTTATTGGGAAAACTTGTTTCTTCCGAATAACCTGTGACAGGTTTTTTTTTTACCCAGAAAAACTAACGATCTTGTTAAATAGCGTTTGTATCCGCCGCCGCTCCCCCCCCCCCCCTCCCCCTCAGGACAGGATATAATAGCTTGCTCCACAGTAACCCAATCAGAAGCGAGAATAATTTTTGAAGCAAATCGAAAACGAAGTGGACTACTGCGTCCGTCTATGCAAATTTGATAATGCTGCTGACAGGTAAGTGTGTTACCAGCGTAATTTTGCAACTTTGAACTTCCGACAACGAACTCATTCGGCGCTCCGAAAATTCTCGGTAATTTAGGACGAGTCCATCTCTCAACAGAGAGACAACTCAAGTGATAATGAGCAAGTATAAAAGGCCGCGGAAACAGAGACTACATATCCATCCTTTTCGGATTATGACTTCATTCAGCTATTCTGCGGAAAAACAGAAATACAGCAGAAAAACGGGTTTTCTGCAGCATTTCTGAATAATGTTATCATCCGCCGAAGCATCTTTTTCCGCAGCAAAACATTTTACTGCAGTAAAATTGAAATAAATAATGCTGCGGTAAAACGGTGCTGTTCTTTTATTGCAGAAAACCTTCTTACATTTTTTCCGCAGCATTTTGTACTAGCTCATGATAATATTGGATCACGTGAGTTCCCTCTATGTTGAGAGATGGACTCGTACAAAATTACCCGGAAAACACTAAGCGCCGAATGACTTCGTTGCCTGAAAAAAGTCATGATCCAGGACAACTACCTCCTAATCGTGTGCCTCCTTTCCCCCAAAGTACTGTGTATTGTTCTATGCTGGCTGGCTAACGGATGACAGCCACACCTATTCAACATTATATTGAAGGTAAAAATGGGGGGGGGGATTAGCAACCGACGACTATTCAGTGACGAAACAGTGAGAGACTGCTGAGAGAGAGAGAGAGAGAGAGAGAGAGAGAGACAGAGACAGAGACAAAAAGACAGACAGACAGACAGACAGACAGACAGACAGACAGGCAGAGACAGAAAGAGGAAGTGAGAGAGAGAGAGAGTGTTCGAATATCTAGTTTAACAGAAAATTATGCATCAAACCGGATTTTGGGTCTGAGGCCCCATTCGCGACGGTCTTCAACCCGGTGTACGATCATCTCGCATATTTGACCGCCTCTCGCCTACACGCTCTAACGAATGATTCCAACCCGACAATAGCACTCCTTTGCATCAAGTATGATTCCTTTGTCACTAAGACTCCCGTACCGAAGCTGAATACGAGCTGGTTTTGTAAAAACAAGCGTATTTCTACATTTGAAACCCACCGAGCAGCCATTTCCGGTGCTTCGTCACCACGATTTCTCGTTTTAACATTTAAATACGGGAAAACGCAAATCCTTCTTTGACATATTATGCATTTCGAAACAAAGTTAGTCATCGCAGATGCAGTAGGTCACCTTTAATCTAGACAGAAATCAACAACTTTGTGGTAAAACTGGAAAATGCAGGCCGAATCGAGTGTTACTCACCGTACACCAGCTTACCACTGTATAGCCGGTTATCCCCCGTGGGGTCCTGCATGTGCACTGAGGCACGCGATCGCATCGGCATGGAATAGTTATTAAGCTCCAAACTATCTAACGAAAAAGCGTACTGTGCGCGAACATTGCCGAAAACAAAGATCGGAGCTAATGTTCTACAGTAAGTCGATATAGCTTGACGCCAATGTCACCTGGGCTTATCTGCTCAGTATTTCCAAGGAAAAGCAAATCTTCCAAAACCCATAATAACCCGATAGAGTTATTTCCGAACATTGTCTACTGACGAAATTCATTCAGCAAAATATGCCCTTACTGCAAAGATGCAGAGGTAGGGTGCCCGTAGTGTTGACAAAACTATGACGTGTCTGTGGTCGTCTACTCCGGCAGGAAAGCACCTTTAACCGCCGCCTCCTCCTAGATCCTCCCACTTCTCTTCCTCCTTCTCCTCCCCCTCTTCCTCCTCCTCATCATTCGTTTAATTTATCTTCCTCTTTCTTCTCCTGCTCCCCTTTTTACATTTAGTCAAGTTTTGACTAAATGTTTTAACATAGAGGGGGGAATCGAGACGAGGTTCGTGGTGTATCATGTGTGTCTGTGTCTGTGTGTGTGTGTGTGTGTGTGTGTGTGTGTGTGTGTGTGTGTGTGTGTGTGTGTGTGTGTCTGTGTGTGTGTGTGTGTGTGTGTGTGTTTGTGCGTGCGTGTGTGTAGAGCGATTCAGAGTAAACTACTGGACCGATCTTTATGAAATTTTACATGAGAGTTCCTGGGTATGATATCCCCGGATATTTAATTTCCGAAATCGATTTAAAAACAATTTCATCTTAATCCTTGTCCGTTCCTGATTCCAAAAACATATAGATATGATATGTTTGGATTAAAAACACGTTCAGAAAGTTAAAAAGAATAGAGATATAGAAAAGCATGCTATCCTCCTCAGCGCAACCGCTACCGCGCTTTTCTGGATTGTTAATGTCACTGCCTTTGCCACGAACGGTGGACAGGTCTTGCGGAAAAAATGCAATGCGTTCAGTCTTTCTTTTCCTCCTCCTTCTCCATCTCCTCCTCTTCTTATCATTCCTCTTTTCTCTTCAAACACTTTCTCCCAGTCTTTTTCTTCCTCCTTCCTACTTTTCCTCCTCCCCTCCGGCCTCCTCCTCTTCTGCTTACTCCTCCTCTCCGTGTCCCTCCTCTTCCTTCCCTCCCCTCCCCTCCCCCCTCCCACCTTCTTCTTCTTGTCCTCCTACTCCTCCTTCTTACTCTGGTTTTACGCATTACATTTTTCCCAAGGTCGCACAGGTACACCGAGTTCACGTTTTACCATTGTTTTCATTCGACTTAGATTTGCTTTTCTGTCTCGAAGTTGACAGCGTGAAGTAAATGACACTCGATTTCAATCCCGCACAGTTCAAACAGAGATGGGGAATTTCGCAGAACGAGGAAAAGCGACATCGGATCCTTTCGAAGTAGCGTGTTAATAGGACACTTTAAATGCATGTCTTTTCCCAATGGGGAGATCCTGCTCCGCTGCAATTAAAAAAAATAAAAATAAAAATGTTTGTGACAAAGTTACATTTAACATATTGGCAAATGTGCCGCTGAACAGTTTCAACAGGCGAACAATTTTAGTGATGCTGGTAAGTCGAGGATTTTTTGGCTACAGAGATTCTTTTGAATGGACATGTCAAACGTTTAGTGTAATTACAAAACAACAACAACAACAACAACAACAACAACAACAACAACAACAGATGAACAGCTTATCTTGATTGCAACCCTTCCTGTCAGTGTACAGTTTTTGTCAATTACGTCCTTTGTACTGGAAACTTGCATTCTCCCAGTAAGGTCATATATTGTACTACGTTGCAAGCCCCTGGAGCAATTTTTTGATTAGTGCTTTTGTGAACAAGAAACAATTAACAAGTGGCTCTATCCCATCCCCCCCTTTCCCCGTCGCGATATAACCTTGAACGGTTGAAAACGACATTAAACACCAAATAAAGAAAGAAAGAAAGAAAGTGCCTTTTGAATAACATACGAACAGGGTCTTTCTCGAATAAGCGATTATGAACATTAAACCAGATGAACAGCTTATTTTGATTGCAACCCTTAACCCTGTGTACAGTTTCTGTCAATTGCGTGCCTTTTGAATTACATACGGATAAGGTCTTACTCGAAAAAGGGATCATGAACATTAAAGCTGAAGCTCGCATTTTTCATGATCCGCTAACTTCGACCATTATTTGTAATATTCACTGAGACTCGGCATGCAATCTCTACATCTTTTCACTTGGACACGCAACTTTTGTTCTGTTTGTTTTTCTTTTTGGTGGGGGTCTTGCATGATTGGTTGGTTGGTTGGTTGGTTGGTTGGTTGGTGTTGTTGTTGCTGTTGTTGTTGCTGCTGCTGCTGCTGCTCCTACTGCATCTGTTGTTGGTGTTGGTGGTTGTGATGGTGACGGCGGTGTTGTGTTGTTGGTGGTGGTGGTGGTGTTTACAAATGATTGATAAGGGCGGATAGCTCTCATTTGTCATACATATCGATCACTTAGCCATGCGTTTGTCAAGACATTTTCTCATCTGTGCTTTTACCTGAATTGAATCCATTGATATTTGCTTCGTTTTAAGCCTTTTTGTGTTTTGAATAATCATAAATCTTCTTAGACTTTCTCTTAATCATTCATTCACATCATGACTGCAATCCGATTCTACTCTTATATTTTGACGTTTTGTTCATGTACAGTTTGACCACTAACAGCAATGAAAGCAGGTACACGGGTCAACACCAAAGGTCAGTACAGGTACGAACAGCTGTATGTTGTAAATCTTGTGTCTGTCTGTTCTCAAGTCTCTTGATGATAACACTCTCTCTCCATAAATAACATGGACGACCAACGGCCACGTTAACGGATTCGCAGGTCATCTCTCGACGATGCATACAAATGATTTCTTGACGAAAGATTGACAAGTTTGGGTTGTACTTCCAACACAGGTCCACATTTGAATATTTACAGCTGTTTACAATAGTGCACGACTGGGTTTTTTTCCATCAACAAAGACGGACCTTTTTAAAAATGTTATTAACATTCGCGATTCTGTTTTGAAACTAAGAAACAAACTTTAAACCTCCTTTTTCAGCTCAGTATTCTATATTGTCAGTTGGTTGTCCCCCGATCACAGTGTGACTCTTTCATAAAGTCACGTGACGCTTGATATCGAACACTGCAAACGTTCGACTACTCATAACAACTAATGGGCAAAACAAAAATGCGATTTTGTTGTCCACGGAGGGTCGACAGAGACAGCAAAGAATGTGATTCGTTTTGAAACTGATATCGTCCATTTCAGCTGCATTTAATTTGAGTATGTATGTCGCAAATTTTGCAAAAGAGTTTGGAATTCAGAAACTATCGCTCAACACTTGTCCCGGACAGCATGTCCCGGACAGCATGTCCCGGACGGCATGTCCCTTCCTTGTTCTACTTAATGGTGTACGATACCGATATATGCACAACCTGGCTGTGAACTTACGAGTACTATTCTACTGCTGATATATCACGAAGTCACCGACACAAACTTCGTTTTCCAAATTATTTGTCAGTCAATGGAAAAAATGAAGAACACGTGACAGGAAGTTAACATGGCACCATTACGACGTCTTCTCGCACTTTGTGTTGCTTTTGACGTGAGAGATTTCACTTTGGAAGAGAGAAAAATCCAAAATCAAATAAACTGCCAACGTTCCAAAATTCAGAATCAAAAAACAAGAACGGTGGGTAATTGGAACGTTTCTTATGACAAAACAATTCTGCAAGTAAATGTGACGTTTTGTGTTGTCAATAACAAATGTAACGTTTTGTGTTGTCAATAACAAATGTAACGTTTTGTGTTGTCAATAACAAATGTAACGTTTTGTGTTGTCAATAACAAATGTAACGTTTTGTGTTGTCAATAACAAATGTAACGTTTTGTGTTGTCAATAACACATGTAACGTTTTGTGTTGTCAATAACAAATGTAACGCTTTGTGTTGTCAATAACAAATGTAACGTTCTGTGTTGTCAATAACAAATGTAACGTTTTGTGTTGTCAATAACAAATGTAACGTTTTGTGTTGTCAATAACAAATGTAACGTTTTGTGTTGTCAATAACAAATGTAACGTTTTGTGTTGTCAATAACACACGTTCCAATGACCTACCCTTCTTGTGTTTAGATTTTGGACGAGAGAGTCAAGAAGAGAGGTCTTGGTTTGGTTAGTTGGTGTGGTTTGTCATTGAGAAGAAAATATAAACCCACAATTCTAACACTACAGTATCATCAGACCATGGTCATACCAGTATCGCTTTTCAACAATGTGACTTTCTTTTTGGGGGTTCATGTGCCAAGATACAGAAATACAAATACACGCTCATTCCCTACTTCTGATCAGTCACTGTCTTATAGCAGGAAACACTCCAATGTCCTGGTATTGTTTTGATTGAACAAGGAAACGTCGATCGATGTGACCAATCACAAATATTTCGTATTTATTTATTTATTTGCGTCGTTCCTTGTTGATTTAGTTGGGTGTTTTTGTTGGTTTTGTTTTTAATTATTTCTCCAACTTGAGCACGTGGCAATTGTCAGAGTAGGACGAACGTTTTCATTGCGTGCTCGAGCGACGCTGATCACTCCTACATGTACTATGATAAAATGCAATTCTGCAAGTTTGTTTTTGGCTTAAAATAGCTCACAGTTACTGGAATCAATTCTGCATTAATTGGCGACTTTACGTGTTAATCTGGTTTTAGATTTCTTGTGTTCTCCAAATTTAGCACGTAGCATCTAATTGACTGTCAGTCCTGCTAAAAAGAATAATCCTTCGTTTCGACAAGCGATGCTGACCGATTTTATAATTACATGTATTTCTGTTGGCTTTGAGACTGAGGTTGAATCATGTGATTTCGTTTCGCTGTACTGTACAAACTAATCCGTAAGCTAGAAAATGGTTACTGCATGCTGAAATTCTATATTACCCAGTGGAAATGTCCTTTTATCCTAGGTTCAATTTTTTTTCCTGATAACATAATTTTACCGAAGATTACCACGTGAAGTATCGATAGGTCCCATGTCCTAGCCCACCTCTATGAACTTCTTCCCTCTGGCCGTAGACTTCGCACGCACAAAGCTAGGACACTCAGGCTGCAAAACAGCTTCATCCCCAAATCCATCACCCTTAGCAACATGTAAACACATCCACATACCCGACTCAGCCCCTCTTCTGCCAGTGCAATCAGTAGTAATGAACATGTATGTATTGGTTTTATGTACAACCGTATATTTCCTGCGATATATTGTATGTTATGATATTTTGCAATGATGTTTAGCCATAGTTCGTTATACGCGTAGGTGTGCGAGAATATGTAAGCGCAGTGCTTTAAAGATGTCCATGATTATAGTGCTATATGGTTTATGTAAAACTTGATCAATGTCTTGTTTGTATTATTGTTATGTACCACCCCTGAATTTCTCTATGAGATAATAAAGTATTATTCTTATTCTTATTCATCTTTTATACACGTCCTACCACACTATCAATACATGAGCTTGCTATGCAGTGTGTGTATTTCTGTCTGTCTGTCTGCATGTCTGCATGTCTGTCTGTCTGTCTGTCTGTCTGTCTGCTTGTCTGTGTTGCCTGCATGCGCGTGAACGTGAGTGAGTTTGCGTGCGTGCGTGTAAATGTGTGTGTTGGTTCGGCTTGCTCTGGTTTGGTCTGGTTTGTTGTTTGTTGTTGTCGTTTTTGAAAGGAGATGTATTCACTATATTGTGCTCAGTATCGCTTGGGCTTTTCTTTCCAGAAAGCAGGAAGACAGATAAAATGCTGCCTTCTGGCAGGAAACACTCCATCATTATGGCAATACGATCGAAGCAGATCAGCAATTTAGTTTTCATTTTGGCGAAACACTGACGTGACGTGCGCTCGTAATAAAGCTTTCTGTAAGCCTAATCTAAATTAAAACTCGTTCGCACTAATTTGTGGCGTTCGTGCAGTGTTGGTTTATTTTAATCTTATTATTTTTAGTTCTTCTCCAACTTTAGGCTAATGTTTATCACGTAGCGACGACTGTCGGTGTACGCCGAACATTTTGATCGCTTCTTTGAGCGATGATAATTAAAACTATAGATATAAACACAATTACCCTGTGTCGTGTGGTATGAGGTTAGGGCTTGTAGCTAACGAGGTTTTACCTCGCGAAAGATAATCTGTATTGCACGCCGAGGAAATCTGTGCGTCCTCATTAACCAAATCGTGCCCCTCCTCTACAACTCATACACGTTTGATGTCTCAAAATAATATAGTATTAGTCGGCTTCTGGCGTCATGTACGTTGCTCAAAGAAGGGCAATCCATGATCCAATAATTATACAATCGATACAAATAATATTACAACACTAAGCAAAATAGACGAAAATTGACATCATGACGAACAAATAACTAAATAATAAGACAACATACGAAATAATTTTCTCACCTTTTCTTTCTTTTTAACAAATTCCACTATCATATTGACATACTCAAAATTCGACCACCAAATCTGATTTCATATTGGTCTTAGTAGAGAAAGTGGCTGTAAAACAGATTAACGTCGTCTGCAGAACATGTGACACGTAGGGGAAGGGCGCCTAATATGGACCATTTGTGATTTTTTTCTGTATTTAATCTTTGCTGAATGTCTATCAAAGCTATTTCACTCTAATTAGGCGGGCGCAATTGCTCAGTGGTAAAAAGGACGTTGGCTTTCAAGTTCGAAGATTCGGGAATCTGCGTGTGGTGGGATCAGTAAAGGGCGGAGATTGTTTCGATCTCCCAGGTCAAATTAAAAACACCGGCGCATAAGACAAAAATGAGCAACAACACACACACACAGACACGCACACAGACACACACACAGACACACACACACACACACACACACACACACACAAACCATGTGACATGTAAACCATGTAAGAGCTCGGTAGATTAAAAAAAACCATAAAAATGCTAAACATGCATCTCCCCAAAAACGGATTATGACCGCCTAAACTTGTAGACAGAAATATGCTCTTAGAAATAATGATAATAGTAATATATTGTGTTTGTAAAACTCACAGGAAGACCCTGCTCAAAGCGCTGTACAATCAAATGGACATAACAAAAGAAGTGACAACAACGTAACTAGTACATGTACACACATAAACGCCCATACAGAATACAGAATACAGTATACAGTATTTATTGAGCCAAGTGACATTAAAAAAACATTTAAAGCACAATGAATTTAGCGTAGTGTTGGTAAAATCACGCACACACACACACCCACACACACACTGACACACACACACACACGCCCACACATTCACTGACATACACACCAACGCACACACGCCCACACTACAGCAGTCACGATCACACCATCACATGTACACGCAGGGCAGACATGAGATAAAACAAATGACAATCATCTATTAAAAGAAAAGGTACAAAGAGTGGTCTAAGATGCTGGTGGAAGGGTCTACACAGAATACAATTTTATAATCTAATGCATAGTTAGAACTAGCCCATCTCCTCCACCCACCCACTCATGAATGACTAAAATAATGCAACTAAAAATATAGATATAAAAATCACACATCAAAGTCCCACTCAACCCCTCCCCACCACCACCACCACCACCACCTAACACCATTCGTGCACACACACATTCACACATACACGCACACAAACACACATAATCAAAGGGACATAACAAAAGTAGTAACAACAACGTTACGAGTGCATGTTCATACATAAATGCCCACTCGTACACACACACACACACACGCACACACGTGCGCGCGCACACACACGCACACACACGTGCGCGCGCACACACACACACACACACACACACACACACACACACACACACAACCGAGTGTATTCAGGCGCTACAGCCCACGAACGCACGGGAAGAAGAAGAAGAAGAAGAAGAAGAAGACGCGCCGTACATCTTCCAAAAAAGTACAAGCCCATTATTTTGGATTTGATACGGCGTTCTCCGCCCGATTGACACATGTGGGGGTGGAGCGTACACCCCGGAGGGAAGGTGGTGGATGATGGTGGCGGTGGTTAGGCTTCGAGCAGACAGCAACGTTCTCATGGGGGAGTGTTACATTTCCGTTGAGCAGAGGACGGATTTCATTTCTAACTGGACGGCAGAAGCGAGGACAAAGTCACGACTTCCGTGTTAGTTCACCTCATTACAATGACATATGGGATGTACTAGTTACTGGACCTTTAAGGGCAGATATGGCACGGAAATTAAGATTTGATTTTTTTAAAAGCTTTCTTCTTCTTCTTCTTCTACGTTCATGGGCTGAAACTCCCACTTACACTCGAGTTGGCTTTTTTGCACGAAAGGGATTTTACGTGCATGACCGTTTTTAACCCGCCATAAATTTTGTTTCAAGATCCATGATAAAAACAAAATTAAAAACTCGTGGTTTTTTTGTCTTAAAAAGTTATGTTTCCCTGCTTAATGGGGTCAGAACTGACGTATAAATTGGAAGAACAATACAGATATGATTTTGAAGTATGTTTTATTTCACTGTAAACAGGTCCCCCCCATGCAATAACAGAGCATTTTCTTCATATTCATGAACATATGAACAAATGTTATATCATAAGCGCAAAGGAAATTTCGGAAATTAGGCCAAGTTTTTGTACTTTGACAGATTTTCTAAGAATCATTCCTCGGTAATTACAATTACAAACAACAGGAAGCTTTCTGTGCAAACTGGGAGATTTTTGCTGAATTTAAATTCCTGAAGGACTAATTGTCAACCCGATTAAATATTTTAGCACACAGTTCATACCCTTCACCGGAAGTAGATTAGTGGTGTCTGTAAATCTGTTTTCGTAAATTCACTAAACGGAACATGCCAATCTGAGGTCTGGACATGTGTGCAATACTGCATCACATAACAATACGTAATATAAACAGGCATGGCGCAATAGCCTACAAATCTCCAACTAACAACCGTTTCATGAATCGGCTGTGACCAGCAGCGAGTCGAATTAAACTTTGATGCATCGTGCATATAAATCCCACAATAATCTATCTGTGACGTGGCCAATCTCGTCGTATCAAATTTCTTGTCGACGATTTTGCAGGGCGTTACATGATCTGTGTTTGACCGACTTTTTAAATTCAACTTTGCTGCGTCGTGTATCTCCGCTCTCAGTGTTCTTGTTAATTAACATCCACGTCGTATCAAATTACGTGTCGACGATTTCGCAAGCTGATGATCTGTGATTGGCCAGGCGTTCTCGGGTTTCTGTCAGACATTTGTCCAGTTTGTTGGCTCGAGATGATTTCCTTTGTCGGGCGCTCTAAACAAACATGGCCGCCCCCGCTCCACAAGCCTTACGCTGTGGGATCACTTAGCAAAGGTAGGTAACTCGATCGCCAGGATGAATGTTAAACAAGATTGTCCGACCTTGCATTTTGTCAGAATGGCGAAATGAGGGATGGGATAAAGGGCGTTTTTGATTCCCGAGGAGGAGGTTAGAAAACTAGGATGAAGACCTCAAAACAGGATCATATTGAGAAGTTACGGAATTGTCAAAGGAGGTAGCGACGAAAAGGCCAGCAGAAGTGTGAACGCAAAATTGCCAGGTTCCTCATTCACAAACTATCTACTCGACAAAGAGAATTAGGAAACCTTTGAGGAACATCTTACACTAGATAACAGGTTTTGTTGAGCTGTGTCATTTTTTAATCAAAAAACAAGAAAGGTAGGTTGTTGGAACGTTTGTTATTGAAAAAATACCTTTCTTGTTTTTTGATTCTGAATTTTGGAATGTTGGCAGTCTCTTTGTTTTTGGATTTGTGTCATTTTTGGTTTCGTACGGAGGTGGGGAAATGGGCAAAGATACTAGCTCTTACTGGCTCTTGTTGTCGAATTTCGAGATCGTTCGACAATCTCGTAACGTCTCCAATCTGGACGAAGAAGAGCAACAAAGAGGCGTAAAATAAAAGAGGTTGAGAACAAAGCCAAAAAACAATTATGAAGACCGACAACAACGTCAAGATTAATGCAAAAGAGACGTGGGGAAAAGGAGAAAAGCAACGAACACAAACACGCTGTGAACAAGGTCTTTACAGATCTGAAAGGAATGAAAACAATATGGTAAGTATCAAAAGTAAGAGCAACTAAAGAAGAAAAAGAACAAGGAGAAGAAGGAGAAGAAGAAGAAGAAGAAGAAGAAGAAGAAGAACAGGAAGAAGAAGAAGAAGAAGAACAAGAACAAGAAGAACAAGAACAAGAAGAAGAAGAAGAACAAGAAGAAGAAGAAGA
>NC_090256.1:52002541-52007541 GCF_037325665.1 Littorina saxatilis | reverse complement strand
GCTATCATGAATATGTACTGAAGAATAAAACGAGGGCGTTAACGACGGCGACAATTCAGCACTTCGTAAAGTACGTCGATCTCAATGATAACGCTTGTTTGCAAGCACAAAATGTCTTTTCTTGTGTCTAACAGCAAAACTATTTTAACAGCCTGGGCCCGGAGCGCAACCCACTGCGTTAAATGGTGAACCTGAACACTCGCTTACAAATGTTTCCAAACCTCTTCTCTGCACGCCGTCTTGCCCAGAAAGGTGATTTGCGCGATAAGGTCACCATTTTCACAGCATGGCACCCGTGCTTAATTGCCCGTGGTTAACAAGGTGCGCGCTCCCTAACAAACGGGTGGCAATATCTTCATTAGACATTTCAATACGAGGGTCCTAGTCTCGGTCAACCCAAAACACGTCGAGTGTATAGTCACTCAAAGCCTCGAGATTTTGACTGAGCACCTACCGAGGGTTTTAGTTTCGGTCAGCTGAAAGCTTAGCCTAGACCATAGTCTCGGTTATTACCCAAAGCTTCAAACGTAGTCTCACTCAAAGCTTCGACATTTTGACCTCCCAGGATGAGGCCGGGCGATCTGTAGCCTCGGTCAGCCGAAAGCTTCGTACGTTGTCTTGGCAACTCAAAGCCTCAAGATTGTGACCTCACATGATCTTGAAGCTGCAAGTCTGAGCTTACCCCAAAAGCCTCGAAGTTCACTCTCAGTAGCCCGAAACCTAGAGATTTTCAACGGGAGCCGTGACTACATCGACAATGGCGGATTCTCGCCTCAAGCTTGACTCTTTCTCGATGATTCCCTGTGTGCTCTAAAACTCCATGGTGGTCTGTCTTCACTCAAAAGACCTCCGGTGCATCTGTTCTGCTCGGGTGGCGCGGTTTTTACCTCGCTGTGAAAGGCTTGTCAGCATCTTTTCTTCCTTTACCAATGTGAGCAACCATACAGCCTGACAAGCCAAGCGGTGCCTCGCAACGGGTACCTCTTCTACCCCGTTCCCTTGGCCCACTATATGCCATCTCGGAGTTTGTGTAAGTGTGATCCGAAACTGATAACCTCCACCCTGTCATTGTCGGCGCACCGGTCTCTCTCCCAGGCCTCCCCCCGAGGAAATTACACTCACCGTATGTTTGCGTCCCGAGTGACAAATAACATTAAAAACTTTATCCCGCTCGGTGCGTTTTTGAGGTGGCCGGATGGGCACAAGAAGGCTGCTCGCATTCGATTTAGCAGTTGAAGAAAAGGGAGAAGAAAAGCCAGAAACTTGCTCCTATTTCATTCAGCGGGCAGAGAGCGGTATCAAAAGGCAAGAACAGCAAGGTCTCGCCTGCATCCCGCTGAAGCAAAAGAAAGCGCATTCGGCAACTGTTTACCCCTGGGTAAGTAAACTGAATGGACTATGTTTGACTGAGAGTACACTCATTTAAAACGATTTGAAAAATGTACTTACACACCTACCAAAGAAAGCGCTTTCGGCAACTCTTTGCCCTTCCGTACAAAAACTGATAGAAATATGTGTGACTGAAGGTATACATTCTTGAGAAACGATTTGCAAAAAATACTGTGAGACGTTTGAAAAGACTGCATTCCGCGTGATCCCTGTGTTCCAAGTACTTTAATTCTTTTGGCTTTTGAGTTTGTGCATACATGTGTTCGTGTGTGTGTGGGTGCATGGGTGCACGAGAGTGCATTTTCGGGGTACATGCTTGTGGAAAGATTTGAATTTTTTGCTGATACACCTTTGATAAATCTGTAGTCCACGCGATCCTTGAATGTTCACAGTACCACAAGGTTTGTGTGCATACATGCGTTAGTGCGTGTGTAATTGCTAGCGTGCGTGCGTGTGTGCGTGCATGTGTCTGTGAGAGCGTTTATAAAATACTAGTTTCTATGTCCTGCAATACAGAATACTGGGTTACAGTAAATCAATTAAACAAGTTCTGTTTCGCAGGGTAAAAGGGAGTTTCCCTTGAGATAGAATTGTAACTATTATTTGAAAGCGTTTCAGCCACACGCACAGAAAGCGGTACCCTCACTGAATCATAGCGGTAGAAAAAACAAAAAAACGCTTGAAAATCGTTTGGCTGTGGAACATAAATGCACCTCACAGCTAGCTTACATTATCATTCTAGCAGCTTGAAAGCAACGCAAGCATGTTTCCGCAACATCTTTGCCGTTACATGTTTCCAGGAATGAAAATGTGTAATAACTGCATTGGTTCTGACCGTCAACATTTTAAATAATTATACATAATTTCCCGTGTGAGCTGTCATGACAACCATCACAGGCTTTTACGTGGAACGAGAGCATCCCTCCACTTGGACACGCACCGAAATTCACCAGTCGGGCTGCTTTCTGTGCAGACTTAATCTCAGATGTAACTTCAATTCCACCGGCACGGTTGGCCTAGTGGTAAGGCGTCCGCCCCGTGATCGGGAGGTCGTGGGTTCGAACCCCGGCCGGGTCATACCTAAGACTTTAAAATTGGCAATCTAGTGGCTGCTCCGCCTGGCGTCTGGCATTATGGGGTTAGTGCTAGGACGGGTTGGTCCGGTGTCAGAATAATGTGACTGGGTGAGACATGAAGCCTGTGCTGCGACTTCTGTCTTGTGTGTGGCGCACGTTATATGTCAAAGCAGCAACGCCCTGATATGGCCCTTCGTGGTCGGCTGGGCGTTAAACAAACAAACAAACAAACAAACAAACTTCAATTCCAATCCGTACAGAAGTAACTGAGCCAGACTGTAGAATTGTAGCATGTGTTTTAGTCGAAGGATGTACCATCTTATCCCTTTACCTTCAGATATCTGGGGTAGTAAACATGATCACATATATACGAGAAGGACTGAACCTTTGAATTGAACTTCAATATATCAACGGTTGAAAACGACGTTAAACACCAAATAAAGATAAAGATAAAGAACTTCAATCACAACACGGGTGAAAGGTGAAAACAGACTCTGTCGAAGGAACGCAGAAGGTGTTTTGATCCGACCCCTTACCAATCAGCGCATTCTAGAGAGATAGCTTTTCTATAATGTTCTGTTGTGAGCAACTGCAACAACCTATAGCAGAGCATCCAATCCCACTAACACGCGCACGCGCACGCACGCACGCACGCACGCACGCACGCACGCACACACGCACACGAACGAACGCAAGCACAGACACACACACACACACACACACGTACACACACTTACACACACACCTGGCACATTGCAGAAATGCTTTTAAGTCGGGGATGGTGTGGAAGGAAATGGTGGGTTGCGGTTGTGAGTGGGAGTGTGGGAGCGCCAAACACGGAACGTAACTGTTCAGGGTTACAAGCCATCCTGAACTCAGGTCAAAACAAGAAATTCCTCCGAGGTAGGAAAAACACCCCCGTTGGTCAAAGGGAAATAACCATTCTCACTGCCACCAACTGAGAAGGTTATTTCCCTTTGACCATTAATATGTGCCTCTATAAGTCCTTGTAGAATCTTAATCCACCCATAACTCCCTAACCGTGTGTTTGACTGGTGCCAATTTTTGTAAGGACCGTCTCAGGGATGTATAGAACCTGTTCACCAAGTTTGGTGACGATCGGTCCGTTCATTCTTGAGATCTATATGCGAACACAAACACACACCCAAACAAACAAACAAACACATCAAGCGAATCCTATACACACCCCTATACCGGGGGTGTAATGAGTTCGGCTCATTCTCTCCCTGACCGGACGCTACAGTCCTACGCGAATCTATCAAAACAAAAATACAGAGTTATCTCCCATATGGTTTTCGCGAGCACTGATCTAAATTTGAGATCAGTGTTCGCGAGACGAAAATGATTGCAGATTGGCCGACTTCGACAGTGATCTCCGTTCTGTTCTTCACAGTTATGATAAAGACATCGTTCTAAGGTCAAAACAAGTCAACATTTTGGGACTGCTGCCGGAAGGAGACCGTAATATATGGTTTCATCACTGTCAACTGGTTACAGAAAAAATCGTCTGCTCCAGTGAACGCCGAAACCAAACGGTTGATTATCACGTGACACTTTTGCCATATTTAGAGTTGTTTGCACAGTAAATACAGCCGCGAAAAATAGCTCGCTTGAAACTGTCTTACATATCAATTCCTTTGTAATTTAAAAATTACAAAACACTCCATGAAAAATCATAATCGACGATCGCGAATCTGCTTATATCAATAATACATTACAAAAAGCTCTAAATATGTAAACAAAACAAAAAATCGGTTTCCTTGCCAGACAAGGAAACTCAAGGCATCCTGTCAGGGAGAGAATGAGCCGAACTCATTTTGACCTGAGTTCAGGATGGGTTACAAGCGTAATCCGACTCAATGCCGTGACCCTTCTATCAAACAACTTCCAACACAGTTTCGCAGAGTATGCACGCATTGACAGAAAGAGTGACGAATAGACAGACTCACACAAACACACACACACACACACACACACACGGACACACACACACACGCGCGCGCACACACACACTAAGGCATAGTGAAACAGTGGTATTTATGCTCTCTCAGTGGGACACATTGGCAAATTTATGTGCAGGTGTCTCGGACCATTTTCTTGCGTTTGGAAGAGACTCACGTACACGCGCGTGCACACACATAGCCACACAGACACACAGACACACAGACACACACACACACACACACATACACACACAGACACACACACACACACACAAACACACACACACACACATAGCCACACACACACATAGCCACACACACACACACACACACACACACGGACACACACACACAGCTGCTGTCCAAGGCTGAAGGATAGTGAAACGTAAATTGGCATTTATGCTGTCTCCGAGGGACATGTTGGCATAGTTATTTGCAGGGGGCAAAAGAAACACAACTCATTCGTGTCCACTGTTGCAAATGATTTTTTCGTCATTTTCAAATTGTCGTAAAAGATTAACCAGATAAGATACATTCAAAAGACAAATAGATTCGTGGAGTATATTTTACT
>NC_090256.1:51974564-52002341 GCF_037325665.1 Littorina saxatilis | reverse complement strand
AGCGGGAGGTCGTGGGTTCAAACCCCGGCCGGGTCATACCTAAGACTTTAAAATTGGCAATCTAGTGGCTGCTCCGCCTGGCGTCTGGCATTATGGGGTTAGTGCTAGGATTGGTTGGTCCGGTGTCAAAATAATGTGACTGGGTGAGACATGAAGCCTGTGCTGCGACTTCTGTCTTGTGTGTGGCGCACGTTCTATGTCAAAGCAGCACCGCCCTGATATGGCCCTTCGTGGTCGGCTGGGCGTTAAGCAAACAAACAAACAAACTCAATTGTCTCCAGTAAGGACACAGTTATTTTCTCCGAAATTAAGGCCCCAGTTTGTGGTGATTGATATTGATTTGCTCTGTAGTTTGATGATCCTAGTGCCAACATTATCCCGTCAGGCATGGTTTAAATGTTTTCGTTTGCACCCACTTTTCTCCAAAACTGATAAAACTGGTGACACCACTATTCGGAAGCATGCTCATCGGAGTCGATGCCGAGAAGCTCTGAACTTTGGTGACCCTAGGTACCATATTATCCGGCCAGGAAGGGTTTTAATATATGCTCACTTTACACCCGTTAGGGTCTATATGTTCTATCAGCCCCAGATACTTTACTTGATATTTGCTTTCGGTCCAGCCGACTCTTTTGAGCCATATCAGGACCAATCAGCCCGAGATGTCTTATCATTTCGATGAAGAAGACTTTAAATAATAAAACAACAACCACAGCACGAGATGATTAAACGGAAAGTATTAGGATCCTTATGGTCACTTGTTAATTATTATTTTGTTACCCCTTTATCACATGCCGGCTATTGATACATGCCATATCATTATTTTTGTTATCAAAACGAATACGTTGTGTGTGTGTGTATTGTTAGGAAAACTCCAATCTTTTAGATTAGTTAACAATGTATCAAGAAAAATCACATATTTGAGCGAGTTTCTAGGTGACCGTCTTCGTGATTAGGGACCTAATGTACATCCTATATGATCTTCCATGAATGGGTTCGGTTGCTATTTGAATTTTCTGTAAAAGGGGTCGCTCAGATAATCGTCAAAATGTAACTGACAAGTCCAGTGGCTAACGAAGGAAAGCACCGATCACCATCAAGACTAAATCACTACCAGATGTCAGTAGGAATGTTGGTAACTGATCCACTGACCGCTATCATGTTTCACTACTCGCGTACAGAACTGACTGGGCTTGCTAATAAGCAAGCGTTAGTTTGTAACACATTCCCTGGCCCGTCCCAAGAGAACATGAAAGATATATATTTATGCTACACGGAAGCGTTCTGCTTTAAGCAGACTACATGTATAGACCGAAACAGTTCAAAATAATGATACTGGATTCAGACTTCAACATTGTTTTCATATTAGGCCTACGAAAAATGACTTACATAACTTATTTTATACTCGTTAAGAGAAATAATACATGCATCGAGGGACATTGCTTTTATTCTAGGCTACATCTCTTATGGAGGCATCTTACACACTCTCTCTCTTTCTTCACCCTCCCATCTCTCTCTCTCCTTCTCTCCCCCTCTATCTTTCTAATATTGACAACACCCCTCATATGATCACTCAACCTCTCCCCATCGCCCTCTGTCTCTCACCTTCTTACACACACTCTCTCTTTTCCCAACTCTCCTCTCTCTCCATCTCTCTCTCTCTTCAATAATGACACCCTCCACTCTCGAATCTCCAAACATTCGGTTAAACGTGATTAACTGGTATCGTACCCCTATGACAGCTAATATTCCATATTCTCTGCATTCTCTGCTTGTTGCATTACGTTAAAGGTTTTAATGCTCTTTTTTTTTCAAGCCACATTTCACGTCAACCAACTTTTATCAAGACGTTATTCAAAGCGTCATTGTAGAAATGACATTCGGAAATATTAGGGGAATCTCTGTCATAACATTTTTTTCTATTTGTTTCCTATCAGGCATTTTTTGTTTTAATCACAAGTAATATGATACAGACACACAAAGAGAGACACCTATAGTGACAGCCGCTCTATCATGCTAGGACTGGTGTCAGTATACTGTGACTATATGAGGATGTCAATCAATCAATCAATATGAGGCTTATATCGCGCGTATTCCGTGGGTACAGTTCTAAGCGCAGGGATTTATTTATTTTATTTTTATTTTATGCAATTTATATCGCGCACATATTCAAGGCGCAGGGATGTATTTATGCCGTGTGAGATGGAATTTTTATTACACAATACATCACGCATTCACATCGGCCAGCAGATCGCAGCCATTTCGGCGCATATCCTACTTTTCACGGCCTATTATTCCAAGTCACACGGGTATTTTGGTGGACATTTTTATCTATGCCTATACAATTTTGCCAGGAAAGACCCTTTTGTCAATCGTGGGATCTTTAACGTGCACACCCCAATGTAGTGTACACGAAGGGACCTCGGTTTTTCGTCTCATCCGAAAGACTAGCACTTGAACCCACCACCTAGGTTAGGAAAGGGTGGAGAAAATTGCTAACGCCCTGACCCAGGGTCGAACTCGCAACCTCTCGCTTCCGAGCGCAACTGCGTTACCACTCGGCCACCCAGTCCGATGTAACCCTCTGCGACTTCAATCTCAGTGTGGCAGTACATTAATCTGCTGACCATAAACAAGGAATGCGTCCAGCTGTCTCTCTAGCTCTCCAGTAGGTTTCTCAGCGGGTTACCTGCTTGACGACGTGCTAATTGATGGCACGCGAACCGTGTAATGTATAGCCACTGCGCGAGTCGAACCGCTCTACGACTAGCTGCTCCTCTCCACGCCCCCCCCCCCCCCCAACCCCCACCGCCAGCCCCACGCATCCCTCTCTCTCGCCCTGCCTCTCTTCCCCCGTTCCTCTCCCCCCCTCCCTCTCTCCCCCCTCCCTCTCTCTCCCCCTCCTTCTTTCTCCCCCCCCTCTCTCTTTACCCTTAATTGTCAATCCGTTTTTCATTGCTAAATTCATACGAATAAATAAAAGCTTGATGTTTAGCAAGAATCACCTCTGATTTGTTATTTGCATTGTCACTGAAGACTAAACCGTCAGTGAAACTTAACAGTTCGCCACCTGTTTACCTCTTTTTATATTTTAATCCAGACAGCATTATCCACCACCACCCATTATATAAACATTCTATTTTGTGTAGTCCCGAAATCAATGTTGCACACCTTTTGATGCAGCTTTTAATAATATAAGAGATTTGATTTATACGTATTCCCTGTTTCACTCAATGAATATATATATATTCCCTAAAATATCCAGGTAATATACATATTTCCTGGAATTTGGAGGCCATTTTTAGACGTATTCCCTGACTTATATTTAGCATTCAAAAGGAGATACTTTGATGGAGTGAAAAATCTCTCTCTCTCTCTCTCTCTCTCTCTCTCTCTCTCTCTCTCTCTCTCTCTCTCTCTCTCTCTTATGCTTACAAATATAACAACAATCGCATAACAATAGAATTTACAACACAATATTACACTGTTTGCACCAATGAAGTGAGAAAAAATGACTTTTGTATTGGCAAAATCAACAAGCCGTAATAACTCTAGTTGGCGAGATATATTTTGTTTGTTTGTTTGTTTGTTTGCTTAACGCCCAGCCGACCACGAAGGGCCATATCAGGGCGGTGCTGCTTTGACATTTAACGTGCGCCACACACAAGACAGAAGTCGCAGCACAGGCTTCATGTCTCACCCAGTCACATTATTCTGACACCGGACCAACCAGTCCTAGCACTAACCCCATAATGCCAGACGCCAGGCGGAGCAGCCACTAGATTGCCAATTTTAAAGTCTTAGGTATGACCCGGCCGGGGTTCGAACCCACGACCTCCCGCTCACTGGGCGGACGCCTTACCACTAGGCCACCGTGTTGCGGTTTGGCGGGATATAATGATCCTTACATTCGTTCGAAAAAAAGACCAATAAAGCTACCCTTTCAAACCATGTTCTGAGTTTTTTTGCTTATTTGCTATTGTGTTTGGTTGTAATATGTTATATAGAATTGTGCATGTGAAGTGATATTATATTTTTTAAATATGGAAAAAGTGAAAGCTGATTGAAAATGTATGGACAGATTAATAGATGAAAATGGCTCTCAATAACGACGCAAAAAGGAATTTTACAGGAGCAAGTGAGATTTTACAATAACGTGTTTGATAAAAATGGGAATTTTGTTGAGGAGGATGCTGAAAGTAAAGTTCTTAATTTAAATATTCCTCAGTTAAATGACGAACGAAAATATGGTTTGGAAACTGATTTTACCGTGTTAGAAATCGGCAGGGCGCTGTCTTTATTAAAAAATGGTTCGTCATCAGGTTTAGACGGATTGACTACAAGTTTCATGAAAAAATGTTGGCCTAAAGTAAAAATGATGGTGGTTAATTTCCTTCAAAGTGCATTTAGAGTCAGTGAATTGTCAGATACTCAGAAAAGAGCAGTTATCACGTTGATCCATAAGGATAAAGATTTGCCGAGAGATAGCCTTAAGAATTGGAAACCCTATATCTGTAACCAATACAGATTATAAAATGCTGGCAACATGTTTATCGCAGCGCGTATCTGGTGTTATTTCTGACCTCGTGTCAGAAGATCAGACAGGATGTATTAAGGGAAGAAAGGCAAGTAACTTGATTAGATTAATTGATGATGTCATTAATTACGCTAATGAAAGAAATCAAGCAGGTATATTACTTGCCCTTGACTACGCCCGAGCCTACGATTCCATCTCAAAAGACTATGTGGTCTGGTCCTTTAAAAAATTTGGTTTTGGCGAAAAATTTGTTAAATGGATTAAAGTTTTAAGAGAAGTTAAAAGGGCAATAACCAACCTGGCTCTTCCACGGTCTCAAATAGCATTACATATTGGTTTAATGACAAACACCACGAGCTGCATAAATTATATGGGTTGGATTTCGGAAGAAATAAGTGTAGAATTATTAGCAATACAAATCCGAAGTCACCCCAATATTAAAGGATTTGCCTTACCAGATGTAGGTTTTGCAGAACAAACATCGCGTATCTTGAAACTGGCTATGTACGCCGATGACATAACTGTTTTACTTCAAGATAAAAACGACATGGAAACGGTTTTGAAAATTATTGATGATTTTTCCAATATATCTCGCTTAAAATTAAATAAAAGTGAAACGGAAGCAATGTGGTAGGGATCGCGTAAAAACTGTCAAGAGAAATATTGCGATATTAAATGGAATACCCAGGTTAAAATCATGGGAATTAGTCAGTTTTAAAAATGACATCCCGGCCTCTGAAATTATGGAAAATTGGTCCAAAAAGACTTGAAAAAGTTGAACAAATCATTTGCAGATGGTCAAGAAGAAATTTAAGTATAAGCGGCAAATTATGTATTATTAAGTCCTTCTTAGTTTCACAATTTGTTTACGTTATGCAGGCGCTTCTTGCCCCTGTTAAAGTTCTCGATAAGTTGAATACTATTTTGTTCAGGTTTCTCTGGAAAAGGAAGTATTCAAATACAAAAGCCTTTGAAAAAGTTAAACGAAATGTATTGTGTAATGTGGTGGAAGAAGGTGGTATTAACATGATAAACGTCCACGATATGCAGACTTCTTTTTTACTGACATGGGCAGCAAAACTTCAACAACAAAAACATGAACCGTGGACAACGATTCCGTCTTTATCAGGTATTGGGAAGAAATTTACTTTGTTTTAAAGCCACAACACTACTAAAACCAAGGTATTGAATGCATTCGATCAAACTTTTTGACAGAAGTTCTCTTAAAATGAATCCATAATAAAGCATTGATTTATGAGAGAGAAGATCGCTTTGGCGATCAATGTTTGTGGAACAATATAAAAGTGGTTTATAAAAATAAAAGCTTATATTTAAAAAAATGGATAGAAGCGCATTTAGATATGGTGAAAGATATTTGGGTTAACGGAGATATGATTCCTTTTAACCAACTGTGCACAAAGAAAGGATACAGTCCCTCTAGATTTTTTGAGTACCGCGCAGTGAAGACTGCTGTGCGAGCGCTTGCACTTCGCAAAAACACAGCCAGCCCGCGAGCAGGCGAACACAATAATGACCTTGACACACGGAACCCTGTGATCATTAACCCCTCCGCGAGAAAGATTCGCATGCTGATAGTCCAGTCTAAAGCGAGCGAGCCTTGCGCTGCTACATTTTGGTTACATAAATATCAGGTTAAACTAGATCACAGTCATTGGCTGTTAGCAAGCAAATGTACAAAAGAAGAAAGATTGCGATTGTTACAATGAAAAATATTACATAATATTTATCCCACGAATATATTATTAAATAAAATGAAAATTAGAGAAACAAAATTATGTACATTTTGTAAACACATTGATTATGTTGAACACTTTTTTTGTCAATGTGAGAAGTTGACGAGCTTTTGGGAAAATGTTGTCCATTATATTTTTAGAAATACAGGATCAAATGTGCACCTCTCAGAACACGATGTCTTGTTTGGTTATCAACCTAGTAATATATGCCAAAATAATAAGGTACTTAATCACATTATTTTGATTGCAAAAATGTGTATTAGTAAATATTAGTATGGTGATAGATACGATTTGAATAGTATCATTATTGGAAAATAAAATGTACATTAGAAGATTGTGAGTAATGTATAAGTCGAGATGAGGTGAAGTGATATATGACGTTTGTGAATATTATGAGGGGGGTGGGAGGGAGCGGATGGACGAGAATAAGAAAAACAAAAAAAGAAAAAAAAGGAGAAAAAAAAAGTAACCATCTATGGCTCCTCAATTGCTTTTTGTATAAACAACCATGCAAACCACACAAAAAAAAACCAACAAAAAAAGAAACCGGTTTTCTCCAATTTAAAAAAAAAAAAAAAAAAAAAAAACAAGTCGCGTAAGGCGAAATTACTACATTTTAGTCAAGCTGTGGAACTCACAGAATGAAACTGAACGCACTGCATTTTTTCACTGTGACCGTAGTCCGCCGCTCGCGCAAAACCCAGTGAAACTGACGAGACTGTTTAGCGCGGTGATGGTTTCGCTGTGCTGCATAGCACGCTTTTCTGTACCTCTCTTCGTTTTAACTTTCTGAGCGTGTTTTTAATCCAAACATATCATATCTATATGTTTTTGGAATCAGGAACCGACAAGGAATAAGATGAAATTGTTTTTTAATCGATTTCGGAAATTTTATTTTGATCAGAATTTTTTATATTTTTAATTTTGAGAGCTTGTTTTTAATCCGAATATAACATATTTATATGTTTTTGGAATCAGAAAATAATGAAGAATAAGATGAACGTAAATTTGGATCGTTTTATAAAAAAAACAATTATTTACAATTTTCAGATTTGTAATGACCAAAGTCATTAATACATTTTTAAGCCACCAAGCTTAAATACAAAACCGAAGTCCGACCTTTGTCGAAGATTGCTTGGCCAAAATTTCAATCAATTTGATTCAAAAATGAGGGTGTGACAGTGCCGCTTCAACTTTTACAAAAAGCCGGTTATGACGTCATCAAAGACATTTATCGAAAAAAAGAAAAAAAATCCGGGGATATCATACCCAGGAACTCTCATGTCAAATTTCATAAAGATCGGTCCAGTAGTTTACTCTGAATCGCTCTACACACGCGCACGCACACCGGCACAAACAAAACTTGACTAAATGTAAAAAGAGAGAGAGAGAGAGAGAGAGAGAGAGAGAGAGAGAGAGAGAGAGAGAGAGAGAGAGAGAGAGAGAGAGATAATGATGATGATGGAACTTTATTTTTCAAGGATAGAGGTTTAAGGTGACGCCTTTTCTTACAACCGGTCCTTACTTCTAATACAAATGTCTAATAAATGATAAACAAGTAAAGCAACATGACAAATAAACAAAGTAAACGAACGAACCAGCAAACAATCGACAAGTAAGCAAACAAGCAAATAAACATAAACAACAAAATGACAAAGTAAGGAACATACAAATCAAAAGCAAAACATGCAACATATTAATTGAGGTTATACATGTAAAGTGATCGACGGTTAAAGTTCCATCCTCACCTATTCACACTTTACTGACACTATACACAACCATCAGTGTGTATAGGAAACAGGTACTTAACGCCTTCGTCCGTACGGGTTACACACTGTGTATAGCCAAACGGTACCTAATGTGGATTTCGTACGTACAGAAGTCACACAGATCCGTCTGCGTATGACCGGTACCTAAGGTGCTCCTCGTCCGTATGTGTGTGCGTGTGTGTGTGTGTGTGTGTGTGCATTTGTGCGTGCGTGCATGTGAGTGTGTGTTCAAAGTTGATTGGCTCCTTTGCGTACCATTCCGACCTTTCTGGTTTCGACGATCATGACCATGACTGCAAAGAATATATAGTTTAGACTTTCAACAGTCGCGCATTTGTGAATCGGATTCCTACATGCATCCTAAAACACATGTTACGAAAGAAAACAAGGGCGGGTTTCGTATGCAGTGCAAAATTAGTCTTACCACATTCTCTGAATTGTATAAGTTTGTGTATTGCTTGTATGTGTATGTGTGCCAAGTTTTCAAGAAAGACATGAATCACCTTTGTATACCAGCGCTCACTGATTGAGTTGAGTTGCCTGATAATCCCCTTCTCATTCCGAAATTAGTTTCGATTGAATTGAATCTGATAGTATAGGCTATAAGCTTTCAACAATTTGAAAAGTCGCGATTTCAATCAATTTAAGTTTTTTTGAGTTTCCTAACCGATGTGCACTTACTTTGTGCACTGCTAGAATTATGCAGCGCAAAATATGTTGACAGGTTGAATAGAAATTACTTTAACATTTCTACGTTTCCTCAAGCGGTGTGCACTTTTGTATTTCTATTCTATTGTGCAAAGTAAAATACCTTTTTTCTGAATCAAATACAAATGGTGAAAGGAATCAATCTTCGATGCTTCAAATGGCATAATTATTTTAACAAAGGTAGCCGTTAGCACAAAATCTTCGGTAAGCCAATTTGACCAATTTGGCTTTGAAGCTACAGGAAACATAATGAAATGGTCAACCGCGTTCAGTGGTACAAATTTGCATTTGTGTTGACAGTTATCTGCCCCCGCTAATATAACTGAACAAGTTCGTTGACAGCATATCCGAGTGAGCGGTCTCTGAAGCTAGACTTCGAACTGACTATGCAATGCATTAATTTGTATAGATTTTGACTACATACCCACGTCGTCGTGCAATTATGGCGTCACTCGTTTTCAACTGCTTATCAAGAGAAGGACAAAAAAGATTATTTTTTATATTGAAATAATGTTCATATTCGTTCCTGGTAGAGATATACAGATAAAAGAATGGTAAACTATGTATTGTCGATCGTATTTGAGAGACTATTGTTCGTGGAGAAATATTTACTTTAACAACATCGCTAAGAATCGAGTTAGGCCAAATTCCGTCATCGATACGTGAGAGAGACCACCCACGTCATGAAAAACAATCATACACTCACGTGCACACATTGGTATATCATGTAAATGAGGTCGTGTCAGACTAGTCTGACAGGGATCTAAGATCATGATGACATCGATAAAAACGTCAATCTGGGAACGCTTTTACGCTTGCTGTTTCCTCTGGAAGAATTTTGAGAACGTACATGGCAAGCTATACTTTCTAGAGTGACGTCATTTTGCTTTTTGACGTCAACGATTTCAGGAGGCTTTGGACGCGTCTTTAATTTGGGCGCTTCGACTGCGCAACGTTCGAAGAAAAAGACATGCAAGTACAGTTTGTAGGATAAACAGAATACTACATGGTTTGCTGTGTCATATCAGATTAACACTCGTAGCTTTTTCAAATATTGAAAAGCTCGCTTTCGCTCGCACTTCAACACATAACAAATCTGTAAAACATGGTTTAAATCTGATTTGAAACAGCCTGCATGTAGTATTAAACACACAAACACGATATATGTCGTCCAACTGTACATTAAATCAGACTGGCCTTGCATCGTGGGGACGACAACAGTCGCAAGGCTAGGAGGCGGTGAGATCAAAGAGAAAGGGAGGGAAAGATTAGTCTCTGGGAGGCGTCGCAGAATTTACAATACCGTGAATACAATCACGCCTCCTGTGTGTCCTGGTAAAAGACGCTTATCGCTGTATTGCGTTCAGTCAATCGTAAATATTATATAGCAACACCTTCGCGGCGACAACAGCAAAAAGGCTTCATTTATGCGGTGTTCTAAATCAAAGCTTTTCTCACTTTCTAGATATCAGCCTTATATTATGTATGCTACGTCGGCTAAGGGCGGAATTCAGATCAGCTCTTGCAAGACTGCACAATATAAAGCTGTATTCCATCCCCGCCTAAGGCCCCGGTCACACAGCTCTACGTCCTTACGAAGACCATGCCGATCACTCCGATCTGAAAAAGTCCAGCACATGGCATTTTTTTTAAAAACTACATCACGACTGTACCCGACCCAGGAGATCACACCCCAACCAAACCATGCTCATGGAGATCCTCTTACGTTTGGCCCACGATTGGCCACGCTCTCGGCCACTTTTCCATCGCGCTAGAAATGGCGTCTATGTGTGAACGGGGTAAACCATATCAACCAACACAGCGGGTCCTTCCTGGCTTTAATACCCCGTTCACACAGCTCTGCGACCCTACGGAGACCATGCCGATCACCCGGATCATCCCCAATCTGAAAAAGTTATCAAATCGGGCCATATCGCCGTCAAAATTCAGCACATGGCAAATTTAAAAAAAACTGCATCACGACTTCGAAGATGAACGGACTTGATGGTGGTTTTATTGGGGTGTGCACGTTAAAGATCCCACGATTGACAAAAGGGTCTTTCCTGGCAAAATTGTATAGGCATAGATAAAACAAATGTCCACCAAAATACCCGTGTGACTTGGAATAATAGGCCGTGAAAAGTAGGATATGCGCCGAAATGGCTGCGATCTGCTGATCGATGTGAATGCGTGATGTATTGTGTAAAAAATTCCATCTCACACGGCATAAATAGATTCCTGCGCCTTAAGTCCGAGTCTGGAGATACGCGCGCGATATAAGACTCCCTATAACATAACAGAGATCTCACCACTTTGCTACCACGCTGCGTTCTTAGTAAGACTTTGCCACGCTTTCTGTAGGCCACGACCCGGCTTTTGTACAAGCGTGGGAAGAGCGTGCAGCTTCCCGACCCCACCCCGATCAAACCACGCTCATGGAGATCCTCCCACGTTTGGCCCACGGTTGGCCACGCTCTCGGACAATTTACAACGTAGAAGAAGCGGCGTCTGTGTGTGATTAGAGTGTAACGTGGATGCAAGGTTGTCTGCTTTCTGGGCAGAGTGACAATGTTTTGTTCAATCAATTTTTTAAGTGGCACCTTCTAAATCTGCTGAATTTAATCAGCGAAACAAGCATTCCCTTCGGCACAAAAGGTGGGTAGGCTGTTGCTTTTTAATGTAAGCGTCCAAGTAAAATGATGATTTGATTTCACCCCAGTCCGGGCAAATCTGAGGTGGTTTACAAACTCGGTCACACTGACAGACAGACACACAGACAGACAGACACACAGACAGACAGACAGACAGGACGGGCGCAGTGGCCCAGTGAATAAGATATCGGCCTCCTAAACGGAAGGTCGTGACGTGAGTTGAAATCACGGCCGCGGCCGCCTGGTGGGTTAAGGGTGGATATTTTTCCGATCTCCCAGGTCAACTTATGTGCAGACCTGCTAGTGCCTTATCCCCCTTCGTGTATACACGCAAGCACAAGACCAAGTGCGCACGGAAAGCGGCGTATGGCTGCCTGAATGGCGGGGTAAAAGCGTCATAAACGTAAACATCCACTTGTGCAAAAGCATGAGTGAACGTGGGAGTTTCAGCCCATGAACGAAGAAGAAGAGAAGAGACAGACAGCCAGACAGCGGAGACAGAACAGAGAGAGACCGGTCACTCGCATATGCTGTCAACGAACTTTTTTGAGTTACATTAGCGGGGGCAGAACACCTACATTCTAATGAATATTGCTTTTTTGAAAACCCTACCTTCGCTACGGTCCTATTACTTCCAAATGTTTCTGTTCGAAATCAATATGCGCAACTTTTAAAACATAAAACAAAAACTCCTTTCACCCAAGAAGTCACTCCTTTCGAATGTAACACCTAGAAGCAACACTCCCACTAGACCTTTTTCACGACAACACACAGACAATCACTGTTGATCAGCGAGACGGGAGTTGTAGGTAAGAATCAATACGGGGCTTGGGAGGTCAATCGGGAAGGGAGAGAGGAGGAGGGGAGAGAGGGGGAAGGTCGCGTCATAAACCATTCAGCCAATCACAGTAACATGCACGCACACACAAACACACACACACACACACAAACACACACAGGCACGCACGCGGGCACGCACGCACGCACACACTCACACACTCACACACGCACACACTCATACACACACACTCACACACTCACACACGCACACTCACACACCCACACCCATACTCTCTCTGTCTCTCTCTGTCTCTCTCTCTCTCTCTCTCTCTCTCTCTCTCTCTCTCTCTCTCTCTCTCTCTCTCTCTCTCTCTCTCTCTCTCACTCACTCACGTACGCGAACGAAATCATCGACATTCGAAACCAGCTTCCAACAACGAAACCAAACTCGTAGGCTACATCCCCAAAGCAATGCTTTTTAATTACCCTAACAAACAAACCCATCCACCCTTATACTGTGACCAACTTGATTTAGGACGAGCTGAGGCCATACCTTGAAACGTGCAAAGTGACACATTAGTTGACGACATAGCTGCCTGTCAATCAAAAGCAGGGGGTTATCTCTAGTCTCGGTTTAATCTCGGCCCCCGTGTCACCGTCGCTTCGTTGTGGTCCCCCTATCGGCTGTTGGTCTCCCTATGGGGTCGAACCCTATCTGTATTGTCTGTTGCTGCTGTCATTTTCCCCGCGAAGTCCCTTCGCCGTGGATCATCTCCTCGATAAAACTTGATTTCTCATTTGTTTTAGAGGTTATACAAAAGTGGTATATATATAGGAGTTAGAAGGAAAAGGATTGGGATTTCTTCTTTTGTCAGGTGTTGCTTTGGAAGCGGTGACACTATGGTGTGTTTGTTGTTGTTGTTGTTTTTCCAGTGTTTATGTATAAAGTTTTGGTGTGTGTGTGTGTGGGGGGGGGGGTGTTGTTGTGGGGGTGGGATAAGGAGAGGGGGGTACGAAGGGTTATGCAGGGCCAGAAAGGGGGAAGGGGTTTAAAAGGGGGGGTGGGGGGAAGGGGGACATGGTGCTAGATGGATCAGGCTCTTAATTCTGTCTCATTTCGTGTTTGTGTGTTTGTTTGTTTTTTGTTTGTTTGTTTGTTTGTTTGTTTGTTTGTCTGCAATCACTGCAACAATGGTCACGCCAAGTCTTTTTTAACATATTCAAGTCTTGAACCTTCTTTAGATAACTCGCCAAAGAAAGTGGTGAAAGTGATCCAAACGACCAAGACAATTGTTTTGACAAACAAAAACACGTACGTTGTTGGTAACTTTGAAATTGACGGCATATTACGATACAGCCTGACATTACAGCGCGGAACTCTGATAAAGACCCGTTGTGGACACCTTGTTTCAAATCCTACCTATGCATTACTGCGCACAACCTACACATGCAGTGGTGTATACGGAAGATATCACCCACAGCGGGAAGCGATTATCACAATTATCGACGTGTCAGTGATCTGTCAGAGTGTTAATTCAGACCCCACGCGAACTGCGGCGCCGTCCCTACTGCGGAGATTACGAGAAAGCGTTTGATTGGATGCTTTGAAATAATGCACCTTTACTCCGGCAAACTGCGCTATTTTTTAACTCTTGGGGAAAAAAAGAGCAACTTCCTTTCAACTGAATAACAGCTAAAAGACCCCGTGCGGGACAGGCTGTTTGACGACCTGGAGGCCCTGAAGAAGACAGCGGCATTCGTACGAGCCAAAGAACACCGACAAGCATTTAGTCAAGATTTGACGACATGCAAAAGAGCGAACTCGTCGGGCGCAATCGTCTAGTGGATAGAATGCCGGCCTCCCAAGCGGAAGGTCGTGGGTTCGAATCCCGGTCGCGCCTGGTGGGGTGGAGATTTTTCCGATGTCCGAGGTCAACTTATGTACAGACCTACTAGTGCCTTGTCTCCCTTCGTGTGTACACGCAAGCACAAGACCAAGCGCACACGGAACAGATCCTGTAATCCGTGTCAGAGTTCGGTGGGTTATAGAAACGCGAAAATACCAAGCATGCATCCCCCGAAAGCGGCGTATGGCTGCCTAAATGGCGGAGTAAAAACGATCATACACGTTAAAGCCGTGGGAGTTTCAGCACATGAACGAAGAAGGAGAAGGGAACAAGAACAAGTCGCGTAAGGCGAAATTACTACATTTAGTCAAGCTGTGGAACTCACAGAATGAAACTGAACGTAGTCCGCCGCTAGTGCAAAAGGCAGTGAAAGTGACGAGCCTGTTTGGCGCGGTAGCGATTGCGTTGTGCTTCAAAGCACGCTTTACTGTACCTTTCTTCGTTTTAACTTTCTGAGCGTGTTTTTAATCCAAACATATCATATCTATATGTTTTTGGAATCAGGAACCCACAAGGAATAAGATGTAATAGTTTTTAAAACGATTTCGGAAATTTAATTTTGATCATAATTTTTATATTTTTAATTTTCAGAGCTTGTTTTTAATCCAAATATAACATATGTATATGTTTTTGGAATCAGGAAATGATGAAGAATAAGATGAAATTGTTTTTGGATCGTTTAATAAAAAAATAATTTTAATTACAAGTTTCTGATTTTTAATGACCAAACTCACTCATTAGTTTTTAAGCCACCAAGCTGAAATGCAATACCAAATCCCGGCCTTCGTCGAAGATTGCTTTGCCAAAATTTCAATCAATTTAATGGAAAAATGAGGGTGTGACAGTGCCGCCTCAACTTTTACAAAAAGCCGGATATGACGTCATCAAAGGTATTTATCGAAAAAAAGAAAAAAACGTCCGGGGATATCATACCCAGGAACTCTCATGTAAAATTTCATAAAGATCGGTCCAGTAGTTTAGTCTGAATCGCTCTACACACACACACAGACAGACAGACACACACACACACACACACACACACACACATACACCACGACCCTCGTCTCGATTCCCCCCTCTATGTTAAAACATTTAGTCAAAACTTGACTAAATGTAAAAATAGAAGACGGGAAAGCTCGTAACTTTAATTTCGCCAGACCATTGGCAGAAGCCGTTGCTGGGACACGCTGGCAATCCTTGTTCTGCTGCTAACAGCCCCACTCGAGTGTCCTGCGCTTTCTCCATTGAAGTGAGCACTACATGCAGATGGCCGGAGGCAAAGGGTCCGTGGGGGGTCATTTGCTTTCAGCTTCTGCAACCTGCTTGAGCCTGACCAACGGAGCGGACGTGCAACGCACTGAATGAAGTCCTCACGAAGTGTGTCAACAGTCTTGATTTATAACGGCTTCGATAGCTGCCGTCTGCAAACGGAGCATTAATTAATTAATTTCAACGCCATCCATAAAAAGTAAAGTAACTAATCGGGTTTTGATATGCAGCCAGCCTCCCGCATCGTTCGGTTCAGAAAAAAACATCTGAGTGTAATATCCTCCTTGCTCGACGTGTTGACCACCAGGAACCTCGGACAAGTTTATCCTCTCTTTCGGACAAGTTTATCCTCTCTTTCGGACAAGTTTATCCTCTCTTTCGGACACGTTTATCCTCTCTTTCGGACACGAACCAAACATGTACACTGATTTAGTGTACAGGAGTGGATGTTTTGGCAGAATTAAATACACATATTATTGACCAAGACGACTTTCAGAAAATGAATTCAGCCAAACTTATTCCACTATGCACAGAAAGATTCCAAGCTGTTTTGAGCTTTGGTATGTACCAAACTTTAAGGATATTCTTATTCAAGAAAAACAACTCGCGTAAGGCGAAAATACAACATTTAGTCAAGCTGTCGAACTCACAGAATGAAACTGAACGCAATGCAATTTTTCAGCAAGACCGTATACTCGTAGCATCGTCAGGCAGTGAAATTGACAAGAAGAGCGGGGTAGTAGTTACGCTGAGAAGGATAGCACGCTTTTCTGTACCTCTCTTCGTTTTAACTTTCTGAGCGTGTTTTTAATCGTTGGATCGTTTTATAATTTTTTTTTTTTGTACAATTTTTAGATTTTTAATGACCAAAGTCATTAATTAATTTTTAAGCCACCAAGGTGAAATGCAATACGGAAGTCCGGCCTTCGTCGAAGATTGCTTGGCCAAAATTTCAATCAATTTGATTGAAAAATGAGGGTGTGACAGTGCCACCTCAACTTTTACAAAAAGCCGGATATGACGTCATCAAAGATATTTATCCAAAAAAAGAAAAAAACATCCGGGGATATCATTCCCAGGAACTCTCATGTAAAATTTCATAAAGATCGGTCCAGTAGTTTGGTCTGAATCGCTCTACACACACACACACGCACAGACAGACAGACACACGTACACACACACACATACACCACGACTAAGGTTTCCGAACTCTCTCGCCCCCCACCTCCCTACCACAATCTAAAAACACAACGCGAACGTCACTCTGGTGGTTTTAATTTGTCTCTGCATCAACATACCCGAAATGCTCCACATTCTCGGTACCTCTTGGCGTGCGATCGCGACGCATCTCCCGCCAGTGAGCCAAGGTTGTAAAAATGTGTAAATTATTCACCAATTAACATAAACGACCCACCTTCTGAGGTTGAGCGTTAGCTGCGGAATCTCATTCTTCGGAACAAAGCTATCCGGTAGCTTGAAAAGCCCAGTCTGTGAAATTGATCAGTTAAAACTTACGCGCTATTCTGTGGGAATTCCTGATGTGTTGTTAACGCTTATCGAGCGTTCAGGGATTTCGCCTCAAGCACCTTTAATTTTCGTCTGAATTGAACAGTTTTTAAATGTTACAGCGAGCCGATTGCCATGTGGATTGCTTATCCGCGACGACAATGTACCAGCAACCGTTTTTCCATGCTGAATTCACAACGACTCCAAGGCATGTCATATTTATAACTAACTGACTTAAAAGGAAGAAAGAAAGAAAGACATTAAGAGAAGAAAAAAAGAAAAAACAAGTCGCGTAAGGCGAAATTACAACACTTAGTCAAGCTGTCGAACTAACAGAATGAAACTGAACTCACTGCATTTTTACAGCAAGAGCGTATACTCGTAGCATCGTCAGTCCACCGTTCGATGCACAGGCAGTGAAATTGACAAGAAGAGCGGGGTAGTAGTTGCGCTGAGAAGGATAGCACGCTTTTCTTTATCTCTATTCTTTTTAACTTTCTGAGCGTGTTTTTAATCCAAACATATCACATCTATATGTTTTTGGAATCAGGAACCCACAAGGAATAAGATGAAAATGTTTTTAAATCGATTTCGGAAATTTTATTTTAATAATAATTTTTATATTTTTAATTTTCAGAGCTTGTTTTTAATCCGAATATAACATATTTATAAGTTTTTGGAATCAGAAAATGATGAAGAATAAGATAAACGTAAATTTGGATCGTTTTATAAAATTTTGTTTTTTTACAATTTTCAGATTTTTAATGACCAAAGTCATTAATTAATTTTTAAGCCATCAAACTGAAATGCAATACCGCAGTCCGGCCTTTGTCGAAGATTGCTTGGCCAAAATTTCAATCAATTTGATTGAAAAATGAGGGTGTGACAGTGTTGCCTCAACTTTTACAAAAAGCCAGATATGATGTCATCAAAGACATTTATCGAAAAAAAGAAAAAAACGTTCGGGGATATCATTCCCAGGAACTCTCATGTCAAATTTCATAAAGATCGGTCCAGCAGTTTAGTCTGAATCGCTCTACACACACACACACACACACACACACACACGCACACACACACACACACATACACCACGACCCTCGTCTCGATTCCCCCTCTATGTTAAAACATTTAGTCAAAACTTGACTAAATGTAAAAAGGAAAGAAAGAAAAAAAGAGGAAAGAAAGAATGAAATAAAGAAGAAAAAAAGAAAAACAAATCGTGTAAGGCGAAATTACTACATTTAGTCAAGATGTGGAACTAACAGAATGAAACTGAACGCACTGCATTTTTTCACAATGACCGTAGTCCGTAGAAGGCAGTAAAAGTGACGAGCCTGTTCAGCGCGGTAGTGGTTGCGCTGTGCTGCATAGCACGCTTTTTTGTACCTCTCTTCGTTTTAACTTTCTGAGCGTGTTTTTAATCCAAACATATCATATCTATATGTTTTTGGAATCAGGAACCGACAAGGAATAAGATAAAATTGTTTTTAAATCGATTTCGGAAATTTTATTTTAATCATAATTTTAATATTTTTAATTTTCAGAGCTTGTTTTTAATCCGAATATAACATATTTATATGTTTTTGGAATCAGAAAATAATGAAGAATAAGATGAACATAATTTTAGATCGTTTTATAAAAAAATGATTTTAATCACAATTTTTAGATTTTTAATGACCAAAGCCATCAATTAATTTTTAAGCTTCCAAGCTGAAATGCAATACCAAAGTCCGGCCTTTGTAGAAGATTGCTTGGCCAAAATTTCAATCAATTCTATTGAAAAAATTAGGGTGTGACAGTGCCGTCTCAACTTTTACAAAAAGCCGGATATGACGTCATCAAAGACATTTATCGAAAAAATGAAAACGTGTCTGGGGATATCATACCCAGGAACTCTCATGTAAAATTTCATAAAGATCGGTCCAGTAGTTTACTATGAATCGCTCTACACACACACACACACAGAGACACACACACATACACACACACACACACACACACACACACACACACACACACACACAAACACACACACACACACACACACACACACACACACACACACACACTACGACCCTCGTCTCGAATCCCCCTCTATGTTAAAACATTTAGTCAAAACTTGACTAAATGTAAAAAGGAAAGAAAGAAAGAGGAAAGAAAGAAGGAAAGAAAGAAAGAAGGAAAGGAAGGAAGAAAGAAAGAGAAAAGAAAGAAAGAAAGAAAGAGAGAAAAAAAGAAAAAAAGGAAGGAAAACGAAAAGAAAGACAGACAGAAAAAAAAAGAACGAAAAGTAATCTTTGGTGTGTTTTATGGGAATAGATTGCGGATGCCGATTCAGAACGGGCTCCCTCATCCCAAGCGCTTTGAGATGCGAGGTACTGTCGTAATTCAGTCAACGAAATATGACGTACCAGTTACCGGGAATAGTATTTATGGTAATTTATGCCGTTCCAAACCTAACAATTAAAACTCCAGAAAGACTTCGGAAAGAAGGAGTGTGTTGGGGGGAGAGGGGGGAGGGGGGGGGGGGGTCAGAGGGAGAAGAACACAAGGAAAAACACAGTGACGGAAGAAAATGGTCGAAAATGGGGAAAAACACTAGCAGAATGAAAAAATAAATGACTAAAATATAACGACTTTTCCTGCAAGTTTTGTTCAAGAAGCAGTTGCGTCCATTTCTGTACTGACTAACCCTTTCACCTTAAATTTTCGTCTGAATTGAACAGTTTTTAAATGTTACAGCGTGCCGATTGCCGTGTGCCTTTCTGTACTGACTAACCCTTTCATACCACCACCACCCCTCCCCCCTACCCCACACACCCCATCCCCACCCCGCTCAACACATCCTCTGCCAAATTCCACCCAACCCATAACCCTCTACCCTCTAAAATTTCATAAAGATCGGTCCAGTAGTTTACTCTGAAGCGCTCTACACACACACACACACACAGACAAGACACACACGTACACACACACACACACACACACACACACACACACACACACACACACAAACACACACACTCACACACACACACACACACACACACACATACACTACGACCCTCGTCTCGAATCCCCCTCTATGTTAAAACATTTAGTCAAAACTTGACTAAATGTAAAAAGGAAAGAAAGAAAGAGGAAAGAAAGAAGGAAAGAAAGAAAGAAGGAAAGGAAGGAAGAAAGAAAGAGAAAAGAAAGAAAGAAAGAAAGAGAGAAAAAAAGAAAAAAAGGAAGGAAAACGAAAAGAAAGACAGACAGAAAAAAAAAAGAACGAAAAGTAATCTTTGGTGTGTTTTATGGGAATAGATTGCGGATGCCGATTCAGAACGGGCTCCCTCATCCCAAGCGCTTTGAGATGCGAGGTACTGTCGTAATTCAGTCAACGAAATATGACGTACCAGTTACCGGGAATAGTATTTATGGTAATTTATGCCGTTCCAAACCTAACAATTAAAACTCCAGAAAGACTTCGGAAAGAAGGAGTGTGTTGGGGGGAGAGGGGGGAGGAGGGGGGGGGGGGGGGGGTCAGAGGGAGAAGAACACAAGGAAAAACACAGTGACGGAAGAAAATGGTCGAAAATGGGGAAAAACACTAGCAGAATGAAAAAATAAATGACTAAAATATAACGACTTTTCCTGCAAGTTTTGTTCAAGAAGCAGTTGCGTCCATTTCTGTACTGACTAACCCTTTCACCTTAAATTTTCGTCTGAATTGAACAGTTTTTAAATGTTACAGCGTGCCGATTGCCGTGTGCCTTTCTGTACTGACTAACCCTTTCATACCACCACCACCCCTCCCCCCCCCACCCCACACACCCCATCCCCACCCCGCTCAACACATCCTCTGCCAAATTCCACCCAACCCATAAGTTAACCCTCTACCCGCCTTACTTGGCACCTCCATATTCAGCTCATGATAACAAAATACAGAGGAATATGCAGACAAATAATTATGAAACAGAAAAATGACAAAGAATATAACTTGGCCAGAAAAGAGAAAAAAAGAGAGATAACAACCAAACAGACAGACAGGCAGACAGACAGACAGCAACACAGACAGACAGAAACACAGACAGACAGAAACACAGACACACAGACACATGAACAAACGTGAAAGAAGAAGACGAGAAGAAGAGAAACAAGATAGAGAACTCTTAAAACTGCTCATCAGCTACCGTATATACACACCACTACATCATTAGCAGTCAAGTCTCTTAATATGCTTGTGTCAGTATTAAATCGAACTATTCAGGCAAACCGCAAAACTAATTCGTCCAGGAATGCCAAGCACGCCCGCAATGTAAAGTGTGTCAATATAAAAGATACGACACCCTAGATATAGAAGCTCCCGGGTATTAACCTAGGGCTCGTGTGCACACAACAACTCTGTATCAATATCAGCCGCGTAATGTTACCGTAATAAGTAAATCTCGACAGGGTGCATGTCACAGTAAAGTTGGGTGATGTATGCCGCTGAGGGATATGTCTGTGTGTGTGTGTGTGTGTGTGTGTGTGTGTGTGTGTGTGCGTGCGTGCGTGCGTGTGTGTGTGTGTGTGTGTGCGTTCGTGCGTTCGTGTGTGCGTGCGTGCGTGTTTGTGTGTGTGTGTGTGTGTGTGTGTGTGTGTGCGTGTCTGCGTGTGTGCGTGTGTGTGTTTGTGTGTGTGCATGTGTATGTGTGTGTGCGTGTGTGTGTGTGAGTGAGTGTGAACTGCGCATTTTATTAATAAACCATTGCCAAATGTGACAGGGGGGGGGGGGGGGTCGCCATTGACTCTTTCTTGCTATAGGGAGAAATGATTTTGCGGGGAAATAGCTCAGCCAGTAGCGGCGCTGGCTTCAAAAACAATTGTCGACGTAGGATTTATAATTTCCCAGAGTCTACTTTGTGCAGACTCTCCTCGGTGTCCGAACACCCCTGTGTGCACGCATGCGCATAATAGAGAACCCAAGTTTACAGCGAAAGTCTCAGGGCTTGGAAACATGAATACACGCATGCAGGAAAAACACCAACAAAAATGGGTAGCGCCGTATACTGTATGACAGCTCGCTTTCCCCAGGGAGAAAGCAGCCCGAATTTCCATGAGGGTAACCTCACAGGTTTATATGAATCTTATCCTTATCCGTATCCTAACACAACCTAGATTTACGTATATGACAAGCATGTATCATTTCACCCCACAGCGAATGTGTGTGTACGACTTCTGTTGAAGAACGAGGTGAAGAAGAATGTAATATGCCACATAGCATCACAGGCATTGTTATGTGACCTGGTTTGAGTAAGCGTTGTATACGTATACATTCCTTAATAGCAACATATTGAACTAACGTTCAACGAAAAGAAAGAAAGACAGAAAGAAAGACAGACAGAAAAGAAAAAAAAGAAAGAAAGAAAGAAAGAAAGAAAGAAAGAATGAAAGAAACCATCGTATGAACATGCGAGATTTGTATTTGCTCTGTTGTAAGAACATGACTAATTATGATGGTTTAGATCTACAAATCCAACACACAAAAACACACACAATGATAATGAAAAATGCAACCGCAGATAAACATAATAAAGCCTATTTGCACAAATACTGTGGTAAAATCGACGAACAAAAACAAGACGAAAATGAGATCGTCGGAACCAAACATTTAAATATGGCCAAGTAACACCACAATATTCAAACAAAGGTAACGAATAGTTCATTCTTTGCCTCGGAACTCCGTGACAATGGCCCCACCCGTGTGCGTACATCCACCTGTAACTGTCAAAACAATCTTAATGAAGCCCGTTTGTAAAATAGTCTGGAGTCTGTCGTTTTATAACTTGTTCTTGATGTTAGACCTCCCTGGGTTTCTAGTTCGATGACACTAAAACTCTAAACGCTTCTCGCACGTATTACAATGCGGTTCTCCGTTGGTCTGTTCTTTCGCACTTCCCTGATAAATTAAGTACACTCTAAAGTACACTGATCAAACGCGTGGTAGGCGGCTTTGGAAAAAACAAACAAGGAAAACCATGCTGGGTTTTAATTTCGATGGCACTAAAACTGCTAACACTTACGGTTTTCCGTTGGTCCATTAATTCTTTAATCGCACTTTCTTGATAAATTAGATACACTCTAAAGTACACTTATCAAACGCGTTGTCTACGGCTTTGCAAATAACAAAGGAAGCCATGCTGGGTTTTAATTTCGATGGCACTAAAACTGCAAACACTTACGGTTCTCCGTTGTTCCATTCTTTAATCGCACTTTCTTGATAAATTAAGTACACTCTGCAGTATACTGATCAAACGCGTCATTTTTTATTTAAAAAAGCAAAAGGTGGTATACGGCTTTGGAAAAAACAGGTCCTTTGCCAACATCATTTCATTTTTCCAGACCAACTGCTTTGAGCACTGCAAAATGTTCTTCTTCTGTGTCAGTGGTCTTCAACTCCCACGTACACTCGTATTTTGCACAAGTGGGCTTTTACGTGTGTGGTTTTTACCCGACATTTAGTCAGTTATACTCCGGATATATTCATGTTTCTGTAACCCACCCAACTCTGAAATAGATTTAACTGCTAGCATAACAGAATCTTGTCCAATCCTTCTTCGCCTTGTGCTTGCATGTACACACAAAGGGGGATAAGACATTACCAGGTTTGCATTTAACCTGACCTGGGAGATGGGAATAATCTCCACCCTTATCCCGCCAGGAGTAGCCGTGATTCGAACCAGGAACCTTCCACGTGGAAGGCCGACGCCTCAACCACTAGGCTATGCGCCCGTCGTACTGCGAAATCAATTTCAAAACCTTTGAGATGAGAAAATGTGTGGGTTGTGATTCAATATGTGAAAGATGCTTGTAACCAGTTGAATGTTCTCTTCTCTAAAAAAAAAAAAAAAAAAATACTCGCCTGCCATGGAGGCAACCTCATTCAAATACGCCATTCTCTAATACACCTGCAGAAGTAATCGAAAAAGGGTATGGACTCCTTCAGATAACAATACCGTTCGTGAAATTGCACCTCTGTTCGTATGTTTAATTTCTTCTTCTTTTTCACTTGTTTCCATTTCTTAAGCCTTGAATTTTTTATTTTTTTATTTTTCATTTTTTCACTTTTGTTTTGAAATGTGGTTTTTTTCTCATTGTCAATGTGCAAAAAGAAATCATAGAAAATGGAAAAAGGTTGGTGGGCGGGGGGATGAGTACCATCCCGTCAGCAAACCGTCCTCCAAGAACACGAAATGATTGAAAAACATGATTGCTTATGATTGGAATTTTGTTCCTGCTGATACCCACACATTAGCACACTTTGTTCTCGTCTTGTTTTATCAGAATCTCTCGTAAAGAAATCAAGATAAAAGACACCATTAGTCCCATATAGACATGACCATCTATTTAGTCACCCTAGACCCGTCTAATCATTCACAGGATCCTTCCACTTGGTCACATGCTAAAAACTAAACGGTTGGCGGAGTTTTGTGCAGGGTGGGGCTTTTTGCGGAACTGATTTTGCAGACTAAAATACGTATCACTTACGAAATTCCGTTAAGAAAAGTCCATGCTACACAGAAAGCCTGTAGAAGTGTGGTATGTGTCCATGTTTGTATGGTGTGCGTTGTTGATAACACGGGAAGCAAGGTATCTTTAAGGATACAGGTGTATGAATCCTCTATTGTTTCTGACAGGGAAATCGAAGAACACTGAGAACGATGGAAATGCACTCCCAAATTTATGCCTGATCATAATAATTATGAGATGGTCAGATTGAATACACAACTATTTCCCAGAATTAAAACTAAAGATGAAACTGCACAGCGCAGCCTAACCATTCAGACAAACTTCATTTTTTCATAGGGGCATTTTGTAAACGACACCATGAGCCTCAAAACTCAACTATTCAAAAAATTATTGCGACAATTTTCGTACCCCAACTAAAGCATTCATTCCCGTGTCAATATTCAAACTTTCTATGCCATTTAAGGCATCCCGCTTGGCTATCTGGCACACTTTTCGGATCGAAGCTTTCTATTACAGGGGTGACATGGCCGCCGCTCAAATAAGAGTACTCCCAAAATCAACCTGACGATAACGTAAGGTACCATTAAAAAATCGACAAAAAAATCAGAATAGGCACAACTTGGCTTGGCTCCCCACCCCCTCCCCCCTCCCCACCCCGACGCCCCACTCCCCCCTCCTCTTTCTCAGGGTGAGTTATTCGAAGGTATGGCACTTTTAATTTTTAACAACAATACACCTTACCATGTTAAAATACCGAAAGACCGATTTTGTCGATGGGGGTGGGGATACCGAATGGCAAGGCACCATCCGTCTTCTCAGAATGTCATGTTGTGCTAAGCTCGCTTGAAAATTGCATGGTCAAAGTTCTGAAGAATCAAATAAAATGGCGTAACTCAGTTGAATTCAAATGTACTTTTACGTACGGCATTTCCTTAGGGTCTGATGCTGATTCTAAATATGTCCGTTTCTCCTGCACATACAAAATCGAAGCAATAGAAAATCAATTCAAATGAAATGAGGTTGTTGACAGAAAACTTTTTCAGATGTTAATATTCAGGTCAGGTGAGGGATTGGCTGCATGAGTTTACGTGACTGGGGTCATGACTGCATCCCACCTGCATCCCGCTTTTACGACTTATTCGCAGGATCCGCTTCGATAATTATTTTGGTCGAAATTAGCCGGTAATAAAACTGTTATATTGTAATATGCTGACTGTTAGCATGTGATAACAGAGAACATGGATATCAACATGAGCCGGCAGGCGAATGACATCTTGCTTTCTCAGAACGTGTGTCAGGAACAAAGAGCTTTTCTCAGAAAGGAAACAAAATCTTATGCATCGTTAATTCTGTTGATCAGCATACATGTTAACTAAAGGAGATAAAGAGGTGCTTGTCAACAAGGAAGCAACATCAAATGCAGCATTTCTTCCGTAGATCAACATACTTGTACAGCTACAAGTTACGGAGATTACGGCGCACCTGGCCGAAAGGTAGGTAAGGAAGAGAGGGGGAAGGGGGGGGCAGCTCTGCTCGGCAGGGGGCAGATTCAACAGATCCAACAGGCGCTCTGTTTATTCACGCTTCTCTGCGAGCGGCTTGTCTGTAAAGCCTCCATGTGACAGCGCCAGGACAGTACATTATCTACCTCTACTTATACCCTGCCTTCGCTACCCCTTCTGTCCCCCTTTTCCCAGCTTGGTTTTGGGGTGCTCCGACCACCACCCCGATATGGGTATCAAATCAATAGTGTTTTCGCGGTAGGCTAAGATAAATTAAGAACAAAAACACGACATAGAGAAAGAAAAAAAAACACGTTGTTGACTGTTATAAAGTAGTAGACGGTCGTCTTCAAGCTTGCCGCACAAAGGGTTTTTAAATACTCATCAAATTAAAAACTGACAGCAATAGTTACTGTTAGCTTTCATATTGCCACGCATCTCCGTCTGCCTACCCCCCCCCCCCCCCCCCCCCCGCAGAGAATGGAAGACAAAAATAAACAAAGATAACAGAGCGAGGTTCACCAATTTTAAATTCCCAGACCATGTCATTTTAATGAAGTCAAGTCAAGTCAAGTATGTTATTGTTTTGGACCCAAAGGGCTTTGAAACAAAGATATAACTTTAACAAAAAAAGGTAACAAATCAGACAGTTAATATATGTATACAAATTGAGCGGACAAATACAACAATACTATACAACCAAAATAAATTGGCAATATACACTTCCATACATACAAACAAAAAGAAAAGAAAAATAGGTTTAACAAAATCAGGTAAGAAATCAGACAGATATTAATTATAACAATAATATACAGCCGAAATAAATTGGCAATACCATTATGCCATGCATCTTTTGTAAAAACACAAAACAAAACAAAAGCATGTATTACATACATTCACATACCAATAAAGAAACTAGATGTAACGCTAACATACTAAAATCATAATATGGGCTACAAATCTTGCTAGCTTCATTAGTTTTATCTTAGATTTACAATTCATTAACTGTTCATATTTTCAAAGTCCCCAATGGTTCACCGGAACTATTACGCTCAACCTCCGCCCCAAACCCTCTTCGAGAAGACGTTCGCTGTCACAAACGTTTGAATGTGTTTCGTCTGCTTGGCGAAGGACACTGTTGACGTCATCTGTTGACCACGACAACCAGCATCGTCCTTTCCAGAAGATCTGAATTATCAGCGATCTTAAAAAACAGATGTTTTGATCAGAATTCTGATAACTTCTGCACAATCAAAAATATTGAAGACGTCATGACGGGCGCAGTGGCCAAGTGGATAAGACATCGGCCTCCTATTCGGAAGGTCGCGGGTTCGAATCCCGGCCGCGCCTAGTGGGTTGAGGGTGGAGATCTCCCAGGTCTACTTATGTGACTTATGTACAACTTGCTCGTGCCTTGCCCCCCGCGAGTACACGCAAGCACAAGATCTTATGGTACGCACGGAAAAGATACGGTTTTCCGTGTCAGAGTTCGGTGGGTTATAGAAACACAAAAATACCCAGCATGCTTCCCCCGAAAGCGGCGTATGGCTGCTTGAACGGCGGGGTAAAAACGGGCATACACGTAGGAACCCACTCGTGCAATGCGTGAACGTGGGAGTTTCAGCCCTGAACGAAGGAGAAGAGAAGAAGAAGAAACTGACGTCATGCTGAATCAGGGTTTCCGCTCCTCTCGGTCATGAGAAACTTGACCTGCTTGTAGAAAGGACCGTGCTTCCCGTGCACACGAACATGTTGACCACCACAGCTCTGTCCAGACTTTCACGTCGTGGAATGACAGCATCCTCTTGCTCTTACGCATGGTACAAATCCAACAGCGTGGCTGCTTCTTGTGGAGTTTGTTTAATCTTTTTTTCTGGATTAATTTAACACGTTG
>NC_090256.1:51964564-51969564 GCF_037325665.1 Littorina saxatilis | reverse complement strand
ATACATCGACTCTGTACACGCAACGATATCAAGTAACTTTTTGTGTGGATTTGTTGTCGTCTACTAAACATTCCATTCCTCAAAGTTAAACGGCGTAAAAAGACGGCTAAACAGGAAAGGAATACGCAGACCAAAGACACGTAAGGTTGTGGGTCAGCACTTGCGCGGGACCTTTTGCGACTTGGCAAGATCTTGTTGAAGAATCGTGTAATCCCCCTTGTCTTGGGAGGAAAATAATGGCTAAGATCCAGCGAGACAGGTATAAAACATACACGCATGCAGGCCCATAAACTTGAGAACACGCGTGCATGAACACACATGCACGTGCGCAAACACGCGATAACATATCATATACCCACTCACAAGCGGCCCATATGCAAGTATGTCCACGGTCACGGTCTAGCTTCTCCCTGTATGCACGTGCAAACTGAAGAAAACAACAACATTCACACCCGCACACACACACACACACACACACAAGCACACAGACACGCATGCCGCACACACACACACACACACACACACACACACACACACACACACACACACACACACACACACACACACACACACACACACACCTAATAACGACGGATATGTTTTTGGAATATCAGATGAGGACATCGCCTCGGATATCTCCACACATTTACCAACATTGCTCTTACACTCCCTCAACAGACTCAGCCACCACCCCATTCACCCCCGGACCAACTGAAATTCTGCGACCAAGAAAAAAACAACCAAAGGATTGCCCCCACCCTCATTCCGAGTTCAGGTTTAGAGACATTGCCTGCATGCTTGTTCGTCTGAGCGGCAAGAAAGCCGCTAACCGAGATGAATTTCATTATATATTTCAGTGTCATTTTTTTGAAAATGTGAGGAAAAGGTTGTTACCATTGTATTTTCGTAGAAATTCAAAAGCAGTTAAATGTAAACAGTTATTTGAATTAACAAAGAAACGAAAGTTATTGCATTTAAAATATTTTATTAAGAGTATTTTGAAAGTGTTCTGATTATTTGATCACACACAGAAACATATACATTCCTGTACAAACAAACAAAAAAATGTATGATTACAATTATTTTGTTATGAATTAAGCTTGATTTATTTTCGGTTAATTAGAAGTGTTGTGTCTCATTATTACATATATCTTTTTTGTCGTGTTTATTGCAATTTTTATTTATTTTATTCATGTAACCCTAGGGAATTTAATTGAGGCTCCGGCGTCATGCATCACGTGACCTAGGGCAAAGGGGATCACATCGATCTACAAGCTGGCAAGGTCAGGGGTTAGAATAGGCCAGATGTCGATGACGATCCGGCGTTGTTGTGATTAAAGAGACAGGCTACATTATCAAACGGGTTCTTTTCAAAATAAACAAATTACGTTTTCAAGTTGTTTAGTCCCGATTTCAAGGAAGTTCATTCTTCTTACAAAAAAGTGCAGATGGCACTACATCTTATAGACGAATGAACTCTCTTGGAAATATATTTGACACACCTAGCCAACTAACAACCTACTACACACTAGCAAACAAACTATTACAATCTTATTGTACATGTTTGACGGTAATAATAGTGGTACATCATATGCTATGAATGTGTTCTTGTTTGACAAAGAATTACGATAACTCTGATTCACAGAAGTTATACATTACCAATGTAAATGTAGTCGCTTAACCTTAACCCCCTTATCCCCTTGCATACCCCCACACACACACACACACACACACACACACACACACACACACACACACACACACACACACACTTCTTCTACTCCTTCCTCCTCCAGTCCCCCTGCCACTGCCCTCTGCCCCATGAAGCGTGTGTGTCGACTGCTTGTAGTTGCGGCGAGAGATTCGACACCGATATAGAGAACGCCGACACCTTTAAATACTTCTCAGCACGCCATTCCCAGTCTGTTTCTGCCTGATTGGGTTTAAAGAGGCGGTCACTGATGTAATGACTGTATGTGATTTTATTGTTGCTGTTGTAATGTTGGTTGCTTGCTCTGTGTGGTGTCTTTTTCAGTGCACAAATCCAAAAACAGATACGAGTGCTAACGTTCCAAAATTTAGAATCAAAACACAAGAATGGAGGTTATTGGAACGTTTCAATTACCTACTATTCTTGGTTTTTAAAATTCTTTTTCGGTGCGTTGTTGTTGTTTGTTTTTGTCTTGCTTGTTTCTGTTATTCAGTCTCTGCGTGTCTCTATGTCTCTCTGCGTGTCTCTATGTCTCTCTGCCTTCTCTCATTCAGCCTCTCTGTGTTTCTGTGCCTGCTGTGTGTTTTTTTTTATAAATTTATCCCCCTACCCCCCCCCCCCCCCCTCCTAACCACGCCGTGACAAAGATAACAGTGAAGATACTATGTAGGTTTTATTCTGGGATGCCCTCCAACCCGCAATCTCGGTTGAAGGGACATTAAAATCAACCCAACACACACACACAAACATACACACACACACTAACACACTAACACACACACACACTAACACACTAACACACACACACACACTAACACACACACACACGCGCGCGCGCGCGCGCACACACTAAAACAGACGCACATATTAGCAACAATAAACCACTGGGGGTCCCCGGAACCCCTACAGTTTAGGGGATGAAACCATCGACAGAAGGCCAGAACGAAACCCGTCGAGAGCTCGAGGGGGTTATCCTCACTAAGAAAGGGGCCTGAACCCAGCTCAGATCACAAAATGGTAGATTATGAGGCCCCTGTGGGTAACACTCAAGAGGACCAATGCGTTGTATGCACGCGACACCAAGTGATATTTTGTCTTAAACTAAAAACAACAAAAGAGATTAAAACTTCTGTCATGTTTCGACACATTTACACATTTACGAACGGCGAATGTGAATCCGTGTGTTGAATACGCGAGACACCCAGTGATACCCAGTTTTGTCATTGGATGATTTAAAAGAAAGGTGGAAAAAACACTGTACTTTTGTTAAATTTATTGTCAAGTTTATATATGTTGAAGTTGACCAATGCACTGTATACACGCGAGACCAAGTAATATGCTGACTGGTAATTTGAAGTGTGACTTGTATATTGTGTATAAATCGTATGTAATTCTGCGCACATTTTTAGAGTATACATCAAATATCTATGTACATTTTTGGATCCAGGGAATGATACAGAATACAATGCGATCATTTTTGAGTCTCTTATTGAAATTCCAATTGTAATTGGAAATTAAAAAGACTTAATGAGCAAACTGTTCGATTACTTCTTAAGCTTCCTAGTTGATATGCCATATAAAAATCTGGAACTAGTCAAACATCGCTTGACCAAAAGTTCAATCAATTTCATTTAAAAATGAGGTCACCTTATAAGTGCACCCTCAACTTTTATGAAAATCCAGATATGACGTCATCAAAAACCATTCATCTAAGTATTAGGGAACACCCGTCTGAGGTTAATACCTGGCTGAGGTCACATGTAGAATTTGATTAGCATATGTTAAGTAGCTTTTATGGAATCGCTTTACACACACACAAACGAACATAGTACCTATTTTGGATAAACCAACTTTCTTTAATTTTAAGCATATTTTTAAAGTAAACATGACATACCTACAAATGTTGGATTCAGTGAACAATAAAGAATACGTACAGTACACTCGCTTTTGAGTCTCTTATTGACATTTTGATTTTAATTAGAATTTTGAGAATTTGATTGACAAAACTCATTAATTAGATTTTATGTTTACAAGCTAAAATGCATTCCCGTAGTCCGGACTTAGTCAAAGATTGCTTGACCAAAGTTTCAATCATTTCGATTGAAAAATAAGGGCGTGACAGTGCAGCCTCTACTTTCACTAAAAGCCGGATATGACGTCATCAAAGACGTTAATCGGGGAAAAAAGAAATAATGGTATAGGGATATCATCTGGATAAATTCGTATAAATAGGATCATGAAGATATGTTGAATAGAATGACATCCTGTGTGTAAATGCACATATTATTTTGGTTGTTTTTCCAATTCCGTTGCAAAAGAAATGAGCTTAGGAGTTTGCATTTTCGAAATCTTCAATTTAACAGCGGCGTCAAAACTGTACGCGCACATGTGGGTTTTCCCGACTAAGGATTGATTTTTCTTTAAAAAAATAAAAATAAACAGATAAAACAACAGGAAAGAAGAGGCAGGCGGGGAATAGAAGAGGGAAAATGCTTACGATAACGATTGCCAATCATTTTCAACGCTACCTCACAGGGTTCAGAGGATTTCCATCCCACCATTATTGTTTGTAGTGAAAATACCCTGTGTTTCTTTGTGCGTTTTTTCACTATTGTGCGAACGATTGAACCGCACAACGAACAGGCTAGCATCTATAAAGAAGTATTGACGAGGTCTAGGCGTATAAAGAGCCTTGATTTGCTGAGGGAGGCTTCTTCAGGGCGATCATAGCTGAAAAAAACGTAACGCGGATTCAGTAAGAATGCACCATCCAGCTAAACCGGCCAGCGTCACACGCTCGTTGAATTCAATTCAGATCATGATTTTTATTTAATTTCATATATAACAGCGTTCCAGAATTTTCTGGTTACGTGTGAGATCGTTTGCCTATTTGGGTTCCCCACACTAGACTATGAGTCGTGTTTCCATAACCCACCGAACTCTGACATGGATTACAGGATCTTTTCCGTGCGCACTTGGTCTTGTGCTTGCGTGTACACACGAAGGGGGATTAAGGCACTAGCAGGTCTGCACATAAGTTGACCTGGGAGATCGGAAAAATCTCTACTCTTAACCCACCGGACCCCCCGCGGGTTAGGGGGAGTCCCATATTGGTTGGGACGAGAAAGAATTTACCCGATGCTACCCAGCATGTCGTAAGAGGCGACTAACGGTTCTGTTTCTCCTTTTACCCTTGTTAAGTGTTTCTTGTATAGAATATAGTCAATGTTTGTAAAGATTTTAGTCAAGCAGTATGTAAGAAATGTTAAGACCTTTGTACTGGAAACTT